>NW_007737540.1:45722-51971 GCF_000696425.1 Galeopterus variegatus | reverse complement strand
ACTACTATACTACATGAGAAAGACTATCCAACAGTCATGTTCACCAGCTATTCTTACAGACTCATCAAGTTTTTTCTCTGAGCTTAGTAAAATGATCAGAAAGCAAGAGACCCAACCATGTAACTTCAGGACCCCCTTCCTCCATCCTGACAATTTAATGTCCAGCTCTCAGTGCCTGAGTCACCTGTTTAGATGGACATTCTGTGTCAGACAAATTTCTGGCATGTATTGTCTTCCATGTTACTCAATAGCCCTAACATGAAAACCCATGTGATAAAGTATATATGCAGTTTCTGCAAGGGATTTTCTCAGCTTTACTTGCCATGAAATAATAGCTATGGAGTCCATACAGTTCTCTTTTTACTTACATTGCTGTGACTCTTGGGCTTCTGTGTCCAGGTGCAGTCACCCTCTCTGCCCAAATACCTGCTGATATTTACTTTTTTCTGCTTGTTTTAGAGGACATCTGCTGTTTTTGTCCCTGATTGTTCTGTTTTGCTTATTGATTAATCATATATAATACCTCTGAATCTCTTGGATGTAGGGAGAGTATAAACCATAAGCCAATAAGAGGCTTATGATGATTTTCTTACCACATAGAATGTTTCAAGGTGTGTGGACTAAAGCAGAAGGGAGATGAAAAAAAATAATGAGAAATTATAATATCTATTATGAATAGCTACTGTTTGCGCATTGCTTACTTTGCACTGACACTGTGCTAAGTGCTTTAAATACATTATCATTTCTTAATCCTTGCAGACATAGCTAATAAGTAATAGGGCCCTAATTCAAAACCTAGTCTTTCTGACATTAATGCCTGTCCTGGTAAACTACTACACGACACTATGTATAAATTTGGTTCAGACACCCTTCTCACATTTTGCCCTAATAAAGCAAAGTGCTTTTTCTCTTTTTTATTTCAGATGATGAGAGTTGAATATAAACCTTTTTGTTAGTAACACACCATCATCAGTAATGCAAGACCTCCCTGGTTTTATTTTTCTCCTTTATCCCTAATAATACCTTATGTCTCCCTTCTCCAGAGACACCCATTACCATAGTTTATATATATAATACACAGATACCCTTGTAGACATGTAATGTAATTTTGTTGTTATGCATTTAAATTTATATTACTGACAGCATGTTATATATCTTGATGTGTTTCTTACTTTTTTCATTCAATACTATGTAAGATCTTTTCGCATTACTATGTTTTCATTTAGTTTGGTCATCATAACTGCTGGGCAGCATTCCACTGGGTGCATCCACTATGTCTTTGTTTCTATTCTTCTAGTGCTGGAACTCTGCTTCAGTGCTACTACTACCAATAGTGTGATACACAGCCCCGATCAAGAATTTCTTGGGGATATATGAGTACTCCCTGGAGTGGTGTTGCTGAGTTACAGGGCATATGCACGCTTAATTATACCAACACTTCCAGATTGCTTTCCAGAACAGCTGTACCAGTTTAGACTCCCACCAGCCACAGACAAGAATAAGTTCCAAACTGTTCACATCCTTGACAATACTTGGCATTACCCACCTTTGTAATCATTGCCATTTGACATGTATAAAATTGTATTTCATAAGTTAAGGTCTTGTGCAAGTTTGGAAGAGTTGATTTGAGCTTGAGAATGCCACTGAGGCTGCTTAGGATAGCTTAGATGGGATGCTGATTAAATAGATACAGGGGCAGAGGAGCAGCAGGCTTTCTTTTGAGCCCTCCTAGCAATTGCTTTATGTGTCTCTTATGACAACTAACATTGCTTTGCTCCGTGCAGAAGTTATTTGTGTAGTTGTCTCCAGTGAGCACCGTATGGGTTGTAAACTGTGTCTTTCTCCTCATCTTTCTTTGCCCTGCAATGCTTTGTTGTAGCAAGACCCCACTAAGTATTTTCTGACATGCACTGTCTATGTGATTACTGGAAGGAACTGCCTGCCCCTAAGAGGCCATTGGCCAGGAAAGGGTGGGTTGGCACTAGGTGTAGAAAGCTGCAAATGATCCCCTTCTATTCTAATAAGGTGATTCAGTCTATTTTTCCTTACTTTAACCAGAAGTACTTTCATTAGTATAGATGAACTGTTTTTTCCCTTACTTTAACCAGAAGTACTTTCATTAGTATAGATGAACTATATGAACTCCTCTGGTAAAACTAGACTTTTAAGCATACAAATTTTTTCTTTTCTCTAAATTGGCAACTGAAAATTATGCCAGGCTATTGATTCATTGTCTTCTCTGGTAACCTCCTGGCTGGACTTGGGAAGTTCTTAGAGACAGCAAACACTTTTTTGCTCATCCAGAGACTCAGGTCTCAACCATGCTGGCCAGAGTGGATGATGTCTTTCATAATGCATGAGTGTTTATTTAACAAACAGCTACACTTTCTAATTAAACTATTGTTGAATATACAAAGAGTGTAACCTTACTCTCAGGGCTGGGTACTCACTGGCTCTTCCAAGGTGCTGAACCCATGGACGTCTAGGGCATGGCATGCTGTGGGACTTATTAAATGAGTGGGCTGAGTCAGAGGGCCCACCTCTGTTGAATCATTCAGAAGCTGAAGTCCACACAGAATTTCTCATTATGCCAAACTCTTCAAATGCAGGCAGGTCTAGAGACACTTGTTCTGAAATCTGGGAGTATAGATTATTTGAGATAACTTCCTAGAGGAAGCTCCCTACCATGTATGGCTTTAAGGGATAATCAGTAATTCCTGTAAATCCCATCCTATCACTTTCTGAGCTACCCTGAAATATAGTTGCATTTAGGTTTCAGGTCTTCATTTACAGAGCTAGCTCCCTAAAAGATTAGACATGTTTCAGGGGAATGCTTTTTCAGGATGTTTTATTTTCCCCATCATGGTGATTGTATTAGTCATCTTAGGCTTGATTATGCTGCAGTAACAAGTTAACTCCCAAATCTTGGTGTCTTAAAAAAACATAGGTTTCCTTCTAACTCATATTACATGCCTAACACTGGTAACATGGGGGGCTGTGCTTATCATAGACATTCAGGGACCTAGGCTGTGAGAAGCTCCACCATTGTATCTCAACATGAGTTTTTAAGGCTTTGTACAACAGAGAAAGAGAACAAAAAACATATAAAGGGGGAGTGGATATAATAGAGAATATTACTAATGTCTACCACCGTGATACTGGGCATGAGAAAATGGTGACAGCTTTGATTGATACCAGAAAATTACATCCAATGAGCATCATATATATAACCTTGAAGAGAAGAGAAACATAGATTCTTAAAATGTAACTATCTCAGAGGGGACCTAAGCTGGTGGATTCAAATTATACATCTTGGTGTTCTATAGGTTCATGCCATCGGGCACACAGAGGGAAGAAGTGAAGATCTAAGATGGAATCTTGCCCACACATCTCCTTCAAGTAGGGTGGCATTGCTTTTACAGCATATACTTCCAAAATGGTATGATTTCCAATCCTGCACTACCAATCAGTACCCTGAACACTCTCCCCAGAACATACTCCAATTTGTCATTGATCCTTCTTAAATTTAGCACTCAGCTGTGAACACATTCTTCCATTCATAGTCTCATCAGTGTAGAAGCCAGAGGACATGCTGGTTTTCCTAGCTTTGGATTCTGTATTTTGCCAGTTAACATTTCATTCATCATTCTGACAATCATATTACAATTTGACTCATTATAAGCCTTATATGGGTTTCTCTAATCCAAGAAGGCATATAAATTAAAAAAGAAAATAGTATATATAGGTTGTGGTAGATTGTACTTTTCAAAGATGACCACAATAATATTTCTGGTCCCACACACTCTTCTGTGATGTATCCCTGAAACTCTCTCAATATGATCAAGAGATAGAATCTCTTTCTCTGCCCTCTTGAATCTGGAGAGGCCCTTTGATGACTTTGGCCAATTGGGTATGATGGCTTAGAACCAAGGCAGTTCTGGGAGTAGCTCTTGACTTACTGGCCTGGCAGCTTCTACTTTCTCACTTTTGGAAGTCAGTTGCCATGTAAGAAGTGTGACCACTGAGAGATCACTATGCTGTGAGAAGCCCATGCTTGATGGAGAGACCTGGGTGAATGAGACACAGCATGGAGAAAGAGAGAAGCCAAAGAGGCCCCAGGTGTGTGGGCGAAGAAGCCATGGTGGACTTCCTGCCCACCTGAGGCTTCACATGACCCCAGCCCCAGCTACAATTGACTGTAGCCTCGTGAGAGGCCCTTAGATTTAACCACCCAGTTGACCCCAGCCAACTCACAGGACCATGAGAAATAATACATTGTCTTAAGCTACTACATTTTGGGATAGTTTGTTATGAAGCAATANGCCTGGCAGCTTCTACTTTCTCACTTTTGGAAGTCAGTTGCCATGTAAGAAGTGTGACCACTGAGAGATCACTATGCTGTGAGAAGCCCATGCTTGATGGAGAGACCTGGGTGAATGAGACACAGCATGGAGAAAGAGAGAGGCCAAAGAGGCCCCAGGTGTGTGGGCGAAGAAGCCATGGTGGACTTCCTGCCCACCTGAGGCTTCACATGACCCCAGCCCCAGCTACAATTGACTGTAGCCTCATGAGAGGCCCTGAGATTTAACCACCCAGTTGACCCCAGCCAACTCACAGGACTATGAGAAATAATACATTGTCTTAAGCTACTACATTTTGGGATAGTTTGTTATGAAGCAATAGATAACAGAATAGAATTTGATATCAGAAACAAGTTCTTAAGATTCTTAAATATTTTGTCTAACAAAGTCAAGAAAATAATGACCTTATGACCCTAAGTCATGTTTCTAGTTGATTCTATGAGGCATCACCTTAATCTTTCTTAGGTCTTAACCAAGTGTCTTAGGTCATACCTTTGATCTGAATGTAATCCTCAGGCTGCATTTTGTAGGACGGGTCCTAAATTTCATCTATACCATGAGCCCATTTCTTATTTTCAGAACTCTTTTTTTGACTGGAAAGACTGGGGATGAAAAATACTTCTATTTTTAAACATGTCAAGTCCTGACTCCTCACATTTTCTATAAATTCTGTTTGAAAATTAAACATTTCCTTTCTTGCATCATCTCTATTTGTACCTTATCATAAAAAGATAGGAGAAACTAGTTAGCACTTCTGATAATCTGCCTGGAAATTTCCTTAGCCAGTTCTACCAATTGGTGGAGTATACTTCAATTTTCAGGGGACTTCAGCTGACAGTTTTGCTAAACTTCCTGCCAGTTTATTACACTTGCCATCTTTTCTCCAGCCTCAGGTAACAATTTCCTCACTGTCCTTCCAGCCTCCACTAACATACTTCTGAGGCCCTTCAATCTCTGCTTCCTGTCTGGTCCCAAGGCCAATGCTATACTGTAGTTTTTCATTTGGGCAGCATTCCACTTAAATTAATTTCTGTTATAATTATTTATTGTGGCATAATTAAATGCTCCAAAACCTAGTGGATGAAGACCATAGGCTTTTTACTATGTCTCACAATTCTACAGGTTGATGGTGATTATTTAGGTGTTTTTCTATTCTATGTGATATCAGTTGGGGCTGCAATTATTTGGTATCTTGATGAGCTGGGACATCCAAGGTATCTTGTTCACATACATGGCTGGCAGTTGATGAGAGAACTCAACTGGACAGAACCTACACGTGACCTTTCTAGGTGACCTAAGCTTCTCACAGCAGGATAGCTAGGTTCTGAGAGGAGCTATCACAAAAATGAACATTCTTAGAAAGCCAGGCAGAAACTACAAGCCTTCTTATGACCTATCTTCAGAAGTCACTTGGTGTCACTTCCACTCTATTCTGTTGATCAAAAACAAGTCACAAAGCTATCCCATACTCATGGTTAGGGGACTATACAAAGGCATGAGTACTAAGCGTTATGGTTTATTGGGGGGCCGTCTTTGGAGACCAGCTACCTAGGCAGATAGAGACATGGTGATGGGAATATGTTTGATAAAAATGTCATTAATTTGAACTGCACTAGGTCTGATTATTGGTTGACAAGTTGTCCTTATTCTGGAGCTTAGGTGAAGGAAATAAGTGGTGAATTAGCCCTTATCTAGAGCTATCCCCTGAGAAGTAACCATGTCCAATCATCAATGGACGAGGCTTGCTGGCCATTAAGCACAGGTAACCTTTAGACTCTTACCATGTTTTCTTCACAGTGGCATAAAACAATTTTTTAATGAGACCTGTTGAGATGCACTGACAGATCATTTCCTTTCCTTTTGTGTCTGGCCCATCTACTTCCATGTA
>NW_007737540.1:42218-45286 GCF_000696425.1 Galeopterus variegatus | reverse complement strand
TTGAGATGCACTGACAGATCATTTCCTTTCCTTTTGTGTCTGGCCCATCTACTTCCATGTAAATGCCTTATAAAAATAAGACCTGGGATTTTAAGATGGTTGTGTAGGAGCAAAAGAGAACTGGGATGATATCCTTCTCTTTTACCTGCCCTTCAATGTTCTCAGTGTCAACAGTGTGTGGTTCCAAAGGCAGAGCAGAAATGGCTTAGAATCCTATAGCAGTGGGTTTGGGGAGCGGGGCCCTAGGGAACTGGCAAAAGGAAGCCGAGCTGGACAGTGCTTTCAGTCTGTGAAAGTGGCTTTCAGCTTTGAGGCAGCAACAGTAATATTTCATGTCTTCCGTGGTGTCTCCTACCTTTAAATGTCAATGGCAACAGGAAGCCGAGCTGGACAGTGCTTTCAGTCTGTGAAAGTGGCTTTCGGCTTTGAGGCAGCAACAGTAATATTTCATGTCTTCCGTGGTGTCTCCTACCTTTAAATGTCAGTCTCTGCAGCCGTCTTATCTCCTGGAGCACATTTCAATTAGGTATTCCAAATCGCACTCTTTTCTTCCAGGACAAATATGCCAGAGGTGATATTTACTGTAACAGCAGCATTTTAAATACTTAGGGGGAAATGGCCTAGTGAATAACAGTTTCTCCCTTATAATAATAATAAAACACAATAATGGAGAGAGGAGGTGAATTCTGGCTTTGATGCCAGTAACTGGCTGATTTAAGTGAACATCTTTTGCCTCCACCCTCTTTTGTCCCCCTCCCCTTATTCCTGCCTCAGTGTGAAGGTTATAAAGTTTGGCTCTGTTAAGAGCAGTCTCACACTCTTCTTCACTGGAGGCTCACGAATGCCTCCCAGAATGTCTGGTTGTCTGTTGAGCGACAATTGAGCTCCTATTTCATCTGCTACCTGTTCCCTCCGTTGTTTTGAGAAACGTTTGCATGAAATCAGAATCTCTACTTTTTTAATAATTTACCAGGTACCACTGCTTACTCCTCACCTAAGGGACTTTTTCAGCTCTTGAAGAAACATCACCAACCTCACCTGAAGGTGGCATGTGGTTGAGCAACTTATGTATCACACGTTTCCTCCTTGGATTCAAGTCTCAGTTCCTTGGCCTGGTGTTGAGGGTTTTTCAGTCTGGTCTGCATTTCTTAGCTCACCTCCTACTGGCCCTTATGTCCGCTGTTCACTGGGATGTTGTCTTCATTGCCTCCCTAGCAGGTTTTGCATATTCCTCCATCCAAACCTTGTGCAGGCCCAGTGTGGTGCTTGGCACAGGGTGGTAGTGGGGTCTCAGTCAATATTCTCCTCTGTATTTAGATTCCTCCCACTAGATCTCTTCTTCATCTCTCTGATTCCTGCTTATCCATAAGGGATCAGATTATGTCCCCCTTCTTCCATTAAGTCTTCTCTGACCTTCTGAATTTCTAAAGTGCTCATTATCATGACTACTCATTTGGCACTTGGCATATACTATCTTATGGTATTTGTATGTCCCTATGTTTTCTACCCAACTAGATTGTAAGCCCCTTGCAGGCAGGGATAACTGTACCCTGTGCTTATTTCATATCTCCTCTGAGTCTAAGATAGTTCCTCGAATTCAGAAAGTGCTCAGTTACTATTCATTGATTAAGTGGACAGATCAACGAGTAAACAAAAGCAATGATCCTGAGTGACCTGCCTTTTGGCGCCAATCCACTCCATTTGGAAATCATAAACTTGCCTAAAACAAGGCCTGTCATTTTCCTGTTTCCCCTGTAAGCAGAGCTCTAGTACTTGGATTCCTCAGAAGTGGAGGCTCTTCCCCCACCCTGATCCCTAAAACTGATGATTTAGATGAAGAGCTTTTCCTAGTGTGAGAGAATTTTGAAAGCATCTGGGGTTTGCCACATGCAGTGCTTTGACAATCAAGGTGTCTTGCCTGATCATTAGAGTGAAGGAGATTAGAATATCAGGCTGTGTTCTCAGGTTCAAGTCCATAGCTGACTGGAATAGAGTCCCACAAAATTTTCAGTTTTGTGTCTGTTTTGATTTCAGCAGACTCCATCTCTTCCACATTTCAGGACACTCTGATTTTGCTTCCTCTGGTCACTTGGAAAACTCTGCCTCTATGAAGCCTTTTTGGTTTCTTGGTTGATCAGCAGTGCCAGACTTCCTGATCACACTTATTCCTCTACAGTAACCCTGGGAGCCTGTGCTAAGCTTGCTGCCCCTCAAAGGCACACTCTAAAAACCAGATGCCCCTGACTGACCTCACATTGCTGTTGGCTTTGACTGCAGCCCAGAAAGGACACACAGTGTCTTTAAGTCCAGGGCGTCTACCGTCCTCCGCCCTGTTTTTATGTAAATGCTGCTGCTGGTGAAAGGAAGCGGATGCAGAAAATATCTGCTGTGCAAGCAGAACTACCTCTGACTAGAGTGTCTTCGGGCCTTTTTTCTCTTTTTCTTTTTCTTCAAGTTTTCCATGTGGCATCAGCAGCTGAGTAAGGGAAAGCTTAAGAGGTTTAAGTGTGCTAGGGCTCGCTGGGCTAGATTAATAGCCCAAAGCCTTCCAAACTGGCCATTCGGGGTGAAGCAGACCAGGCAGAAAACGTGGGGTTATGGGGAGAACTGGCTGGAAAGAGGCAAGAGCCCACAACAAAGCAGGCCCTGTGCTTGCCCCAGCCCCGCCTTCCTCCCTCTGCCTCCATGCCCTCCCATTTTGCCCTGTGCTTCCCAGGTGGCTGCACACCGGTAGCTCCAGCCTCCGGCGGCTGCTGCCCTCTGCTGGAAAAAAGCTTCACTTGGTGTGGCATGTGTTCATCTCTGTACTGGGAAACCGGCCTTGCTGCAGACCAAGTCCACAGGGGCTAGTGTGTGCTGTGGCTCAGGGGAAGGCAGAAAGATTCGGAAAGCCCCTTGCACCAAAGCTTCTCCTGGATGGCCTCAGCTGGGCACAGGTCTTTGGAATTCAACCAAGTCCACAGGGGCTAGTGTGTGCTGTGGCTCAGGGGAAGGCAGAAAGATTCGAAAAGCCCCTTGCACCAAAGCTTCTCCTGGATGGCCTCAGCTGGGCACAGGTCTTTGGAATT
>NW_007737540.1:38875-41095 GCF_000696425.1 Galeopterus variegatus | reverse complement strand
TGCTGTGGCTCAGGGGAAGGCAGAAAGATTCGGAAAGCCCCTTGCACCAAAGCTTCTCCTGGATGGCCTCAGCTGGGCACAGGTCTTTGGAATTCAGCCTTTAGGGATTCATTGCTTTGGATGCTTCGTATTTTCTGTTCAAGAGGAGCATTCCTGGGGGTGGTGACTCTTGGATCCTCCTTATCTGATAGGATATTGCATATTGAGATCTTCTACCGTGGCTGATGCTTAAACACTGGTGGCTTTAGTGACTGTGTTAGCTAGACACATTCTTTCTTGAGGGAAGGTGACAGAGGGAAGTTGAGTGTTGAGGGGGCTGTAGATGGATGGGCCTGGAAATCTCTTGGCTCAAAAGGAGCCATCACAGAGTGGGGTTTCTGAGTGACCAGGAGGCAGCAGAATAGGGACAAGTGGGTGGGAGTGGGGAATGTGGTCCATTACGGAGGAAGAGTGCATAGGAAGGTAGGTCATTAGCCAGCCTGTGCTACCTCACAGCTTTCCCCAGAGCTGGCAATGTCAGTAAACTGTGCCCAATTGGCTTCAGAAGGTGGAGGGAGAAGAGGATCCCCGTCTTCAGCAAGTCTACAGGTGACCTTGGCATACCTCTGGATCTTCCTCCTAGAGTGCAGCCCCGCCAGACAGGAGCTATGACCTCGCTGACCAAAGTAATTCTACTTGTGGGGTTTGTTTTCCTTCCATGAGCTCCTGCCAAGACTCTTGGTTAGAGCTAATGGGGCTCCCCCAGCCAGCGAGTGTCTCCTAGTGATGTGGGTAAACAGTGCCAGACAGGAAATAGGTTTCCTGTTCTTAATGGGTTTGTTAAACCTCTCATTGAGTGGGGTTTAAATGGCTTTCTCATGAATAATAATAAGAGTGAGCAAGCATTATTATTACTAGAAGTAGAAAAATTGTGAGGCCAGCCCTGACTGCCCCTTCCTATTTTAACCTTGCCAGTTTGGAGGTCCCTTGTTCTCCGGGTGTCCAGGGATGGTTGGTGAGTAACTCTAGGACCAATGATTGGGGGAGATGGCAGAATTTTTCTTTCTTGCCTTCAGCTTCTCAATTCCAAGCCCTTTCCCATTTTTACCGTGTTTCCTCCTCCCTTGTTCCTTTCTCTTAGAGTTCTCAAGCTCTCGTCCCATCAGAGAAGATGGAACTACAAACCCTTGTCTCTCAATTTTAGTTAGGGTTGAAAGCCATGGACAAAGGTTCTAGGGTTAAATTTAGGTGTCAGGGAGAGACGATGTTAGAGTGGATGCTGGAGGAGCTCAGTTAGAAGTAGGGCTCATGTTCTTATCTCTAGTACTATGGTCTGAATGTTTGGGTCCCCCCCCCCAAATTCATATGTTGAAACCTAATCACCAATATGATGGTATCATGAGGGGGGCTGTCGGGTTGGGTCACAAACCCTTCAAGCCTGTTGTGTAGATTGGGTCACAGATCCCTTGTTTTGCTGGGTAATAGACCTCTCATATGCGGGTCATGAGCTAGGTATTGGAAAAGATCCTGGGAGCCATGGGTAAAGTTGATAGGCTTTATTCAGATGTGAGCTCTAGTAACTAGCAGCAGCCCGCAGCAGCAGCCACCCTGGTGGCCTCCAGGGGCATCCCAGGGGTACTGCAGATCAGAGCCTTTTCTCCTTTATACTTAAGTCAGATAACAAGGGAACACCTGAGTGCACATGCGCAGTTAATGTATCTACATCAGACAATAGCCAGGGAACACCCGGGCATGTGTACACAGTTAACCGTATTTACAACAGTCACATTAAGTCATGCTCAGCAAGATTCTGAACAGCTGAGGGAGCCTGACCATTTGTTTCATTTTCCTTATAGGGACCTTTTGGGAGGTGATTAGGTCATGAGGGCAGAGCACTCATGTTTGGGATTAGTGATCCTGTAAAAGAGATCCGAGAGCTAGATCTTACCTTGCCCCATGTGAGGACACAGCTAACAGGAGTCATTTGTGTACCAGGAAGTAGGTCCTCACCAGACACTGAATCTGCAGGCACCTTGATCTTGGACTTCTCAGCCTCTGGAATTGTGAAAAATTTCTGTTGATAAGCTCAGCAGTTTATGGTACTTTGTTACAGAAGCCTGAATAAATGAAGACACCTGGTTTACAGCTGAAACTGGAGGTACCAAGTCTATCCCAGACTTTAGTAATTTGTATATCAGGTTTACTATTCTTACGATAACTTCCTACAGCAGTACTAGCTTT
>NW_007737540.1:36636-38865 GCF_000696425.1 Galeopterus variegatus | reverse complement strand
CGGACATGAGCTCAGCCCCCCCCCTCTCAACAGCAACAGCAGCAGCCTCCAGCAGATCCAGCAGCAGCAGTGGCAGAGGCCTCCTGGGGCATCCTGGGGGCACTGTGGATCAGAGCCTTTTCTCCTTTATACTTAAGTCAGATAACAAGGGAACACCTGAGTGTGAGTCAGATAACCAAGGAACACCTGAGTGCACATGCACAGTTAATGTATCTACATCAGACAATAGCCAGGGAACACCCGGGCATGTGTACACAGTTAACCATATTTACAACAGTCACATTAAGTCATGCTCAGCAAGATTCTGAACAGCTGAGGGAGCCTGACCATTTGTTTCATTTTCCGTATAGGGACCTTTTGGGAGGTGATTAGGTCATGAGGGCAGAGCACTCATGTTTGGGATTAGTGATCCTGTAAAAGAGATCCCAGAGAGCTAGATCTTACCTTGCCCCATGTGAGGACACAGCTAACAGGTGTCATTTGTGTACCAGGAAGTAGGTCCTCACCAGACACTGAATCTGCAGGCACCTTGATCTTGGACTTCTCAGCCTCTGGAATTGTGAAAAATTTCTGTTGATAAGCTAAGCAGTTTATGGTACTTTGTTACAGCAGCCTGAATAAATGAAGACACCTGGTTTACAGCTGAAACTGGAGGTACCAAGTCTATCCCAGACGCTAGTAATTTGTATATCAGGTTTACTATTCTTACGATAACTTCCTACAGCAGTACTAGCTTTCTTTTCATAATTCTCTTGTTTGACTTAAGTAGATTTGGCATCTTCTTAAGCAATATGTCTGTGAAATCATTGGTTCAACATGTGATCAGGTTTTTACTGAATACATATTGCAATGAATACTTAACAGCTAATTTTTTTTTCTTTTAAAGTTCATCCATGTGGCAAATGGGTCATACCCTCTAGAGGAAACATACCACACTTCTGGAAACACTGCTCTAGAATAGTGGTTCTCAAACATTAGTGGGTATAGGAAACCCTCGCTTAGAGATTCGATTTAGCAGGTCTGCAGTGGGATCCATGACTTTGCAGTTCTAACAACTGCTCAGGAGATGCTGATATGCAGGGCCCACACTTGTGGCACTGCCCTGGTGGACAAGAGCTTTTTCTCCACTCCCACATGTATAGGTTTCCTTATCTGAATATGCGGATATAACCCATTTCAAAGGGTTTTATGAACATTAAATGAATTCCCTACCATATGTAGGGAATATAGTGAGTGCTGGGATATAGTGAGTGCTGCGTTATGTTGAAATGACTTTTCTTGGAGCCATTCTATCTGTCCAACAAACTGAATGTTTGAGAGCAGTCACCCCTACCCCCAATGCAGATGTTGAAATCCTAGCCCCAAATGTGAATGGTATTAGGAGGTAGGGCCCATGGGAAGTGATCAGGTCATGAAGGTGAGGCCCTCATGATGGGATTAGTATCCTGATAAAAGAGACCCCAGAGAGTTCTCTGGCCCTCTTTTCAATCACATGAAGACACAATGAGAAGACAGCAGTCTGTAAACCAGAAAGAGAACTCTCACCAGAACCTGTCCATGCTGGCACCCTGATCGTGGGCTTCCAGACTCCAGAAGTGAGAGAAATAAATTTCTGTTGATGGTGAGACACTCAGTCTATGATACTTTGTTACAGCAGCCCGAACTGACAACACAACCTGTTTGGAGTTTTCTGAGCTGTAGGGCTTTTTAGGGTTCAGCTTGAAGCTCCGATGGGATAACAGGAAGTTCTGTCTGGTTAATTATGGTTCTAAGTTTCGTCCTAAGTCTGGGCCTGTTATGCAGCTCTAGATGGCCAGGCAGTTCTCCAGGAGCATCTGGCGAGTATTCCTATCTTTATAGAGTCCTGGCAAAAGGAGACGTGGATGTCCATTCTTTTCTGTCTGGTCAAGAGCTGTGTTGAGGGCTAAGGAACAAAGGTGAGTGTTCCTTGCTGTGCTCACCGTGTTCTGAGAGAGAAGCAGACAGAGCAACTTGCACTTTGATTAAGTGTATTTGTGATTTTTAAAAGCTGCCTGCTAGTTGAACCCCTTTCTGTATGTGAGGAGTTCACCAGTGAGTCTGAAGGGGAGATGGGACCCTCATGCCGTGATTGAAGCCCCCAAAACCTAGTTTCACTTTCCCCAGACTCAGAGAGCCAGGTATGCCAGGCTCAGCGGATGGAGGAAGAATTCACTCCGGTGATGGCAGGGGTGTGGCAGCAGTGCCTGT
>NW_007737540.1:757-35745 GCF_000696425.1 Galeopterus variegatus | reverse complement strand
AAGCAAAAGTGACCAGGGCTAATAATTGGAGGGCTGATTTCCTCTTTGAACTGAGAAGACAAAAATGAATTTGTGGGTTTCGTGTGCAGCTTCAGTTGTCTTTTGGGGATGAGTACCCATTCTGTTGGTAAGGTGGATGGATGCCCCAAAGGGGTGTGGGGTGGGGAAACAAGATAAAAGTTTATTGAGTGGGATTGTGTTTGAGTACAGCTTGGCTATGGTCTTCTTCATTTCTGTCCAACCCAACAAATATTGAGCATTTGCTAGATGTCAGACATTAACAGTGATTAGGAATACTATTTATTTTGATTTTGGTGTTGAAAAAGCAGTGCAGGCATAGAGGGAAAAATTCCAAATGATCTTACACACACACACATACACATTCACACAACACAAAGTGCATGCACATACTGGTCTCACAATTCCTTGGGACCCAAACGGACCCATGTGATGTGTCTGCACTGGAACCGGGTAAATACCATGGGTTGTCACTGCCATTTGTAAACCTTCTCTCTTCCTTCCTCTCACTTTCAAATTGTTCACTAAGTTATCATCACCTCCTGAGCCCTGTGATTTGGAGGGTTCACACGGAAACGTTTCTTATGCTGAATCAACACAGACGCTGCTAAACTTGTGAACTTGCTCCTTGTGTGGTTTATTGGGAGGCTGCCACCTCTGCCTTCTCCGGTCTTTGGAAAAGGCTGTGGGTAGATCTAGAGTGCTGGCTATTTCCATACCTAGCTCCGACTGCCTTTTCAAGGCTTTTTGTTCAAGTGTCAGTACTGGTTTGTAAAACATGAACAGAGTTGCGGGGAAAAGTAATTACAGTCCACACCTGGTGTCTCTTCTGACACGATGTCGAGCTGCCTGACTACACTTCTTTCCTGTTCTTTCTCTCATTCTGTCTTTTCAGTTGCGGGTCCGTTCTCTCCGTCTCCATCTCTTAACTTGCTTTCTCTGTGGCTTTTCTGTGTGTTAGAAAGCCACACACAGGAAAGGTAGCTGGACTCTCATGGTCCCTAGGTAACCTAGCCTGGACAGTCTGCCCACCTTCAATGTGCCAAGATGCCAGGGCCCTGGCTGGTTACACAGGGAAATCTCTGCTATGTTCAGTTACCCAGGGCCACAATGGGCTGTCCTCTAGGTCTGGATATAAAACCAAATCCTCTCTTGGATCAGACCAATCCAGGAGCCCCAAGCTGTTATTTTAGGTTGTAGAGATTTCTAATCTCCCAAAGGTCGTGTTTGCTGCATGGATGCTGTCCTAATTTCTCTCTCTCTCTTTAATAGTTTAATATATCAGGAGTTGGTTACAGGCACATCCATACCCATATCCTAAGCTCAGGTAGGGTTAGTCTAAGTGATGATTATCTAACTTAAGGGTTTCAAAATAATATTTTAAAATTAATCATGGTGACTAACATAGTATTGTTAACTAAGGATCTTTTTTTCTTCTTTAATGTTTCACTAACTATTATCATTACTGAATCATAAATGAAAGAGACATTTTAACTCCAAAATGTAAGAAAGATACTTTTTCAGTATAAAGGGCAGTTCTTTACACTAAGTAAAATGTGGACTTAATTTTAAAATCCGATGCCTTTTTAATTTTTTAAAATTAAAAAAAAGTTTTTTTTCTTCTTTGCCCCAATAAACAAACCAACTAAAAGTAAACTATGTGGCATGTTAACTAGAGATCCATGCTATAGAGAAAAATAAATCAAGGAGTTAGGCAGGGAGTTTGGGAGCAGAAGGAGTGGTCAGGAAAGGCCTCATTGAGAAGGTAGCCCATGAGCAAAGATCTGAAGGAGGTGAGACAGTGAGCAGGTGGAATTTGGGGGGAATAGCATTCCAGCAAGAAGAAGGAGCAAGTACAGAGGGACAGCAAGAAACAGAATGAGCTAGGGGAAGAGAATCAGAGATGGAGTTAGAAAGGTGACAGAGGCCAGCTCGTGGAGGACCTTGCAGACTCTGAGAGTGGTGTTGAGCAGGGAAGAGACATGATCTGACTTGGGGTTTGAAAGGAACATGGCTAGTGTGGTGCGGACTGTCTGAAGGGAAACAGGGCCCAAGGTAAGGACATCAGTTAGAACGCTACTGCAATACTTTAGGTGAGATGTTAGAACTGGGGGAGCCAAAACATGCTCAGCTTCTGTGACAGGGGCTGAGAGGAATCAAGGATGCCCCCAAGGTCTGTGGCCTCATCAACTGAAAGGTTGGAGGTGCCATTGCCTAAGACAGGGAAGTCTAAGGGAAGAAGAGGTTTTGGGGGAAATTGATTTTGGATGGGGTGCATTTGAGATGGACAGCCCTGAGACATTGCTGATGCTCTTTTTAGACAAAGAATTCTATGTCTGAAATTATAGAAATGTTGCCAGGTGACTTCCTAGCCCAGCCTAAATTTTATCTACCTTCCTGCAACCTTAGGTGCTTAGTAACTGTTGGCCATGAATTGTCTTACCCAGTTTGCCATTATTTTATGTTTATTCACTGAACGCAAATTTATTGACTTGGACCTTCACACACACATTCTTTATTTCTTTAACATATAAAACACTTTTCATTTTCTTTCTGACTTCTTTATTGGTAAAAAATCATAATTTATCTTTTTCATAATTGATCTAGTTATAATCAATGTCATTATCAATAAAATATTATTTACTAAATGATAATGAGTCATGCTTTTGGTAATACAATCAATATTATCGACTACATGCCATTTACTTAGGAAAACCATAAGGAAGAAGGTTCAACGGATATAGAGTAAGCTCAGTTGTGGACACAGCAAGTTTGACATTGCAGCAGAACTTCCAGATAACATCACATCAGAGTTCTCTTTCCTCCCAACTATATTTTATATTTTTGCCATCAGAATCTATGCTTTTTTCTTCTTTGTTCCTCCCTTAGTCCAGTGATGAGCACATAACAGATTATGAATAAATACTTGTTGGTTGCTTTAACAATTATGTAGGTAGAGGTTGGTGAGAATTTCTGGGAAACAGTTGGGAATTGGTAGCTAAGGAGTGGTTATAGAATGGTAATATAAAAGAAACATGGCAGGGCAATTGAGGGTTTGGGGGAATAAATATGAAAGGGGAGATTAAAAAATGAGTAACCGAATGTGCAGCTTTTGTCCATTTATAGGTTATCAATAACTTGAGATTTAGAAAATCATTGTATGGTTTAGATGGGAGAACGTTTTTGGCTAGAACTCTTCATCTCTGGGGATTCTAAGAAGCCCACACATGCAAAGTGGTTCACTCATTTATTCATTCAATAAACATTTAATGAACACTTACTATGTGCTCGAATTATTCTAGGTGCTAGGAATACAACAGTGGGTAAAACAAAAATTTCTGCCCCCATAGAGCTTATATTCTAATGAAAAGTGACAGGTAATCTACAAAATAAACATGCATACAACATTCTAGATGATAAGCATTCTGAAGAAAATTGAAACAACAAAATGTGATAGGGTAAGCTGGGGTGGTGGTGGTAATTTCAAGTTTAGGTGGGAATAATAAGACATGGGTAGACAGGCAGCCCTGGTGTAGTGTAGTTTTCCAGGGACCAAAGCAAGATGTTCAGGGAGCAAGAGGCCTCAAATTCTCCAAGTGCAATCTGACTTTGCACCCCAATTAACAGTGACAGCGTACTGCTTTAAATGGGAAATAAAGTGGAAGGAAAGCAAACGCTTGATAGTTGACCTGACATTCACTGTTGCAAGATTGGGAACGTACAATAAATGTCACTGATGGAGCAATATTCATGAAGTAAAAATGTCAGTTTTCAATTTGGCATGAAGATAGTTTGACATGTATTAGTCGTGCACAGAATATTATCATAATTAATGCATTAATAATACAGCTGTCCTTTTCCTTCCAATCCCAAGTTAAAAAGGAGGAAATGGAGACGGCAGTTGAAAGAGCAGCTCTCACCCTGATCAGAACTTTCCTGCAGACGTTGTGTTGCCTCCCTGGCCCTGCCATCTCTGTGGCATCGACACCCGATTGCTATCAGTCCAGATTTATCACCTCAATCCTTCCCTTATTTTTCCGTGGACAACACCAGTGGCTTTGTTGGCTGAGGGCTTTCTCCTTAATTTTCAACAGTACTTTAAAGAATACTTCTAAAGATATGAGTGTTTATTATTAAAATGGCATGTAAACAAAATCAAGAATATAAACATCTCCCATAGGTCCACCACCCAGAGAAAACTACTCTTACTATTTTGGTGTTTATGCTTCAGCCTTTTTTTGTTCTAACTATACATATCCAGATGTACAAATATTGGGTCATTCATATATAGTTCAGCAATCAATTTCATACACATTAAATAGTTTTTTCATTTTAGTAAATGCTTTTTCTACAACATCCAATGTTTGAGTGGTATTTCATTATACAGATATAGCATGGCATAATTAATTAACTAATCCCCTCCTATTGTAAGTTGTTTCCATGTTTTTGATATTACAAACAATGTTGTGATAAGCATACTGGTAACCAAATCTTTGTATATATCTATGATAATTTACTTTGGACAAATTCTTAGATGTAGAGCTGATGGGAGTACCGGTTATCTACTGCAACAATAATGATTCAAAAGAAACAAACCCCCTGTGGCATAAGCAATAAACATTATTGTTCACATGGCTGGGGTCTGCTGGGAGGTTCTGCTGATCTTGGCTGGGCCTGGTTTCATGTCTGGGGGCCAACTGGCTGGTTGTTGGCTGATCTAGGATACCTGGGGCTGGGATGACTTGAGAAACTTGATTCTGTTCCACTGTTTCTCATTTTCCAGCAGGCCGGCCCTAGCATGCTCTCCTGTCATCAGCAGAGGCATGAGCAAGCTCCTTCTTAGGCATGCTTTTGAAGTGTCTGCTTGTACCACATTTACTAAAACCACGAACCAAGTCAGGTGACTGAGCCCAGAGTCAAGGGGCAGGACATTCTGTCCTACTCACGGTTGGAGGGTACTGCAGGGTTACGTGACAAAGGTCATGAATTCAGGGAAGACCAAAAAATTGAGGCCAAATTTGCAATTTCCCATATTGGGTCAGAAGGTATCCTTATTTTTAAGGCTTGTGATAGATGTTTCCAAATGGCTCTTTAGAAAATCTGAACCAACCCCACTAATGGTACATGACTTCCCAGTTTCCTTGTTCTTCCTCTTGCAGATTCTGGGAGTGATGTATGACTTCCCATCTGGGCTGTTTGATTGGCACCTCTACCTGTCCCTTTAGGTTGCACTGTTTCTCTTTGTGGTGAATATTTACTTGCAGAGTGCTCCTAGTGCTACCCAAGTCTCTGGTCTACTTATCCTCTTTATCCTGGATCCTTTTGCCCACTTTATCTCCTACTTGTGCTGAGCAACTCCCAGCTATCTAGAATATTCAGTGGTAAACAAAGGCCCATTGCACAACTTTTTGAGTCAGTAGGAGTTTACTACCTGTCTTTTAACTCCTCTGCCTACACCAACGGTAAGGTAATTCTTAGTCCTCATTATTACCAGAATATCAGAATTTTTAAGGCCAGAAAAGAGCTTAGAATTCAATCTCATTTTTCATACAAAGATAAAAATTATTCCAAAGATACAGCTATTAATATGGGTATGTGTGCAGATGAAGATATAAATATAGGTAAAAATTTGCCTAGACAAAAGGTTGGAAGAAATGAACCACTGTTAATATTTTAGTATATTTCTGTGTAGGGGAATTATGGGTAATTTAAAAATATTTTTAACAATGTGTACAGTAAGTGAAGGTCAAAGAAGGTAAATGACTCACCTCATATATCACAGATAAATAATAGCAAAACTAGGACCAGAGCCCAGTTTTGCTGATTCCTGGTTTAATGCTTCCTTAAAACAACAATACAGTATAACCTCTGGGGCCCAGATGTCTTTTGTCTGATTGTATCTAAGCAGCATTGGAGGTTTGGTTCAGTTTCACGGGAGTGCTTTGCTTTTTGTGGGTTCATAGGGAAATGAAGGATATTTTTAAAGAATGCTTGAGCTGTCTCTGTGAGCATAGTGTGCGTATACATATAAAGTCTGGATGCATAAATTACCATGGCTTCAAAATTTGACAAATGATTCAGGTAAATAGTGGGTTTTATGTGTTAAATTGCATTAAGGCTCCCAAGCGGATGCCTCCTGAGTTCTGGGCCCATAATTTATCATAGGCTCATATGGATTCTATGTAATTATGTTAATTATTTAGTGTATACAAAGGTAAGCCCTGAAGATTTAGAATAGAATCAGATAAACTTTTTAGGGACATCTAGGTTGGTTAGATTGATTAAATTTCTTTCTGTGAACCAATCGAGTTTGGGTCACTGTGATGGGGTGTTCTTCTCTAGAGCTCACCTTCAGTAGAGCTATTTGAATAACTGAGGGATTGCTTAGGAGACCAGGGCACAAGCATCTGTCCACAGAAATTATNTTTGAATAACTGAGGGATTGCTTAGGAGACCAGGGCACAAGCATCTGTCCACAGAAATTATGGGTTGGTTTGCTTGTGAGTCTTTGATTCATTTCCTCTTGTCCTTTGTTTTATTTCCCTTTCACCTGAGCACTGTTTCTAATATATCCAAAAAGAAAAAGAAAACTTTAGTTATTCTTCTAGAGAGGAGGGATTGGCTCAAATATTACCATGGTGATGAGGAAGAGAGGAACACACTCTGAAGAGCCCCTAACTGGAGAATACCAAAAAAGATGCTGGTGTCTTGAGCATATCGTTCTCAGCCAAAGTCAGATGTTAAACTGAGGCATTCGGGGGCTGGAAACATGTGGCTAAATAAGAACCTTTTACTCCCTTAGGATTTTCTGTAAGTCTTCCTCCATCAAAGAGGAAATAGACACTCAGAAATGAATGCAAGCCACTGGGGACAAAGAGACTGGGATCTGAGGCTGCTTGGGCAAGCCAGAGGTGTAGGAGTCCCAGCCCCTAAGAAATAAGCATCTGCAGGTCTCCTTTCCTAGTGCTTCCATGGTTTTTGTTTTTATTGTGCCACTTGGCTTGCAGAGAAAAACTGCCCTGGAAGCTGAGTTTTTGCAAGTTCATTGGAAACTGCCCACGGGGTACAGAATTCAGATGGAGACTTTCAGCCAGTCAGAGAGGGTCTGGGCATTCTGTGCCTAGATGCACTCCAGGGACTCATGCTTAATATAGCAGGATTCAAGCATGATACAATTGACACCATTAGCCCACAATCCTACATACACGCAGACACATGCTCTCTTGACACACATGCATGTACCTGAACTCCATCTACTAGCATGACTCATTTAGGAGTACCTTGGAGGTGCCCTAAGTTCATCGTTGGCTGCTTCTTGATGGCAAAATGCTCAGTTAGAGCCAGTTTAAACAAGCAAGTCATCAGAACTGAATAAATAGATTTCAGTGAAGCTGGATCAGTTAATATCTCCCTCCAGGTGAAGTGTAGCTTTCTCCACTTCACTGGTGCTATGAAAACCACTAGCCCCATTTCCAGGCTGTGCCCAAATTTAGATTTAACTATTAGCAATTGTTTAAAACCCCAGTGAGATCCACATGGCTGTTTCAAGATGTGATTAAGACACCTGGGGGATGGTGGTGGGAGGCTGGATAAGAAAGGAAGTGACAGAGGTGAAGGGCAAGGAGGCAAACTGGAGGCACAAGTTGGGATGAGGAGAAAATTGACAGTGGGGCAACTCGTCATCTCTGCAGGATCAATGTGATGGCCCCATAGTGTCATGCGCAGTCTGTGCTCCATTATCTCAGTTGGCTAGGAGAGTGCTACTGAGGCATTGGTATAAGTGTGAAAATTCACCTCAATTGTTTAGTTTTTTGAAGTCTCACAGCCACAGTCTGCTCCTTAACCTGCAGCTCTGGATGGAACATCACCAGCACAGGGCACTAGAAGGAACTGAGTGGTGGCCACACACATTTGTCAAAAGTTCTTTAAAGTCATTCCAGCTCCTTATATAACCTCTTTATGTCTGTTTTCTCTAAAGAATTATGGTAATAATAGAATAGTATCTACCTCATAGGCTCATTAGGAGGATTCAGCTTTTGATGTGTGCCCGGTCTCACAGCCACAGTCTGCTCCTTAACCTGCAGCTCTGGATGGAACATCACCAGCACAGGGCACTAGAAGGAACTGAGTGGTGGCCACACACATTTGTCAAAAGTTCTTTAAAGTCATTCCAGCTCCTTATATAACCTCTTTATGTTGAAGTCTCACAGCCACAGTCTGCTCCTTAACCTGCAGCTCTGGATGGAACATCACCAGCACGGGGCACTAGAAGGAACTGAGTGGTGGCCACGCACATTTGTCAAAAGTTCTTTAAAGTCATTCCAGCTCCTTATATAACCTCTTTATGTCTGTTTTCTCTAAAGAATTATGGTAATAATAGAATAGTATCTACCTCATAGGCTCATTAGGAGGATTCAATGAATTAATGAAGACATTGAAAGCCATGCCTGGCATATGGTAAGGGGTCTTTACATGCTAGTTGTTTATATTAACTGCCATATTCATGTTGCATTGGTAGCTGCATCCTATATGAGAGTCTTAAATATTTCAGCTGTAATTTTTGAGCTGCTCCTGCCCCATAGAAGGAACAAGAAAGCCATTATTACCACTGGTGGGACATGAGGACACCTTGATAAGTGCAGAAATGTAGCCATGCCTGCTGCCCACCCTGACTGCTGTTAGTGGCCTGATTCAGGAGCTGCCAATGTCATGAAGCATCAGTTTCATGACTGTCCTCAACTTACCCCTTTCCCACTGCTGCTCAGCACTTGTCCTCCATTGGTACCAGGCTCATTTGTAATTGTGGACTCACTTCTCCTCTCTGAAACGTTCTTTAGTTGGCTCCCGAGGAGCATTCTTGCTCTATCTCCCTCTCAACAGTGAGCTCTTTTCAGTGGAAGAACTACCTTGTGTGTCCTTCCCCTCCCTCTCTGCTTCAACACTGGCATCCCGTTCAGCGTTCTGCACACATGGGAACCTATTCCCAATTTGGGCCAGGTCGGGCTTCATTCACCCTTGGGCTGTCCTTAGTACCCCACACAGACCCATTGGAGGTATGACTTTGGGAAGTGTTTGTGGAAATGAATCTCAGCCAGAGCGCTGCTGCCTGAGTTCTTCCCTGAATCCCACCATATACATGGTTCCTAGTGGCAGCTTTCACCATCATATGGAAGAAAGTAGTAGCCCTGCCTTGGGGCTGAGCAAGGGATGAGGATGCCAATGGGCTGTTTTCATTCCTCCTGGGTTGGAGTTACCTGATCCATATATTAGAATGCTTAAATCCTTATCCTTGACAAGGGAGAGTTATGTTTCTTCACACCTTGTCACATACTATGCTACAAACACAACAATGGCTAACATGTGTGAAGCATCTATGATATGCTAGATGATCTCTAAAAGAAGGTCTTTTACATAAGTTTAACATTTAATTCTGTGGTTTTGCCCCATTTTTAAAGTTAGAGAAACTGAGGCTTAGAGAGAGCTACTTGACCAAGATCACAGAGTTACTGAGTGGCATAAACCCTTGATCTAATACTGCATTGACCTAACTGGTCTTGCTCTTAAGTTTTTGTCTTAGCCTGTTTTGTGCTGCTATAACAAAATACAACAAAATGGGTAATTTATAAACAATAAAAATATATTTCTCACAGTTCTGGAGGCTGGGAAGTCCAAGATCAAAGTGCCGGAAGGTTTGGTGTCTGGTGAGGGCAGCTCTCTGCTTTCAGGATAGCTCCTTGTTGCTGCATTCTCCAGAGAGGATGGACAAAAGATCAAAAGGGTGATAACTAGATCCATTCAGACCTTTTATAAGGTTGCTAATCCCACTCATGAGGGCTCTGCCCTTATGATTTAACCACCTCCTAAAGGCCCGACTCCTTAATACGATCGTATTGGTACAGTTAAGTTTCAACACATGTAGTTTGGTGGACATCCAGATCATAGCAATTCTCCTTTACAGGTTTATAAAAATATTTTTATCTAGACTCAGATACCTTTTAATTATTTTTCCTACTTGAGAATGTATTTTCTTCTCTGGAGACAGGGACACATTTACTGATATTCCTTCCTCTGCTCTCTGACATTGTAGTTATTTTATTATGTAGGTGCATACACTGAAAATGTGCAGTTGGCTAGATCCTGCACCCCATTTGACAGCTTGCTGGTTACTCCAGAGAAGGAGGGACTGAAGAGAAATAAGGGTCAACTCTGAAGGTGCACACACCTTTGCAATTCATATTTTGTTCACACCCTAGCTCAGTCCATTCTCGGACCAACCCTAGTAGGGCTTAAATGTTCTCAGCATTAGCGTCTCTTCAATAAGGTCTGTTTGCACCTTTTTTTGATCCAGTATCTGTCCTCTAGAGGTGCTTACTTATTTCCACATCATCCTGCTTGACGCTGTTCTGTCCATGATCTGTAAGGCTGGAATATAGAAACAAGTGTGATCCTACTACTGAGAGACAGTTCAGAGTGCTTGTGGATGAGCCCATGGCTTCCTGTATCTGCAGGGCTTCAGAGACACACTTCATGATATTGAAGAACTGCAGTTTAGGGAGCCTGGAAAGTCTCAAGCAGCTGTCAATCAAGTTTTGCTGCATTTTTAAAAGCATGTGTGCAATTTTATGGTGTGCGTTCTCCAACCTTCACTCTTCCTCTACTGCTTAAGTCACTACCCGGAGAAAGAAGCAGCCATGCTGATTTAATTTATCTTTCTCATCAGGCAACATCTCTTTATAAATTGTTATCATCAGGAGAATGACCCATCCACGTGATATGATTTATAAGATGGGAAGCTCTACATAAATCCTTGTTAAACAAATAAATCAAAATAAATACCGTACAAAGAAGGTCTTAGTTACTCCAGACACTCAATTCTGTTCTGCAGAGGTTACAACCATCATATCTCATGTAGTTCCTTCTAGAAAATTTCCAGGTATACACAGACATGTGTGCACTGTCTCATTGTTCCTTCATACATGGGGTTGGCTGGAGTGCTGCTGAGATCTTGATAGCTGACCTCCTGCAAGGCAGCTGTGGCTCAAATCATGACCTCTGGGATACTAGCATCCATACAGGAAAGCACTTTCTCTTTCTCCTTCCTCTGGGGCCCGCCCAGGGCCAACAAACAGACCCCTCAATGCTTAGGAGATCAATTTCCACAGAGGTCTAGAGCTCTGGAGAAGATAACAAACCAGGATATGGAATTAAGACTTCTTCCTGAAGTACGCCAACATTTTAATAGGGTTGGGTGATAGGGGAAGGAAAAACTATGGATGATTATTTTCTTTTTTACATTTCCTTAACTTTTAATTCGGATCCTATATATTCATAGTGAAAAAATGTATTTATAATGAAAAAAATCTTAACCTACTTTAAAAAAAGCATTACCAGTTCCCACTGAAGTGGAATCTTAAGCTGTCAGTGAATTGAATGTAATAATGAAGTATTTATTGGTTATAAACTGATACAAAATCCCTTTATAAGAAACCCCAGGGGAGAGCTGCCATTGTTTTGTTGTAACAGAATTGGGTCCTAACATACATAGTGGTAGAAATCAGTTTGCAGAAACTAGAGATGAAATAGAGTTGGTTCTGGGATGCCTGCAGTGAATTAGCAGAGTGCCTTGGAAACCCTCCTGGACTGTGATGTGCAGGGTGACTGACAGGATCTCCCAGAGCATTTTTAAAGCTGCCCATGATTCCATTCTCCTCCTTGCCTCACTTCTTGGAAACCACTGCTCTAGGGAAGTGTTTCCCATGCTGTGGGTTTTGGCCTCTCTGGGGCTGGAAGATTCCTGCAGGTAAATGGTGGATCTTTCTAAACATAGCCCCAAATAGCACAGTTGCCATTTGTTGAGCACCAGGTATGTGCCAGGCACTGTTCTAAGACCTTTCGTGCATTTACTTATTCAGTGCAGTAACCCAGTAAATTGATAGCATGTTAATCCCCGTACAGCAAATAGCACAGTTGCCATTTGTTGAGCACCAGGTATGTGCCAGGCACTGTTCTAAGACCTTCATGCAATTACTTATTCAGTGCAGTAACACAGTAAAAGCGATAGCGTGTTAATCCCCGTACAAATGAGGAAACTGAGACACAGAGGAGTGAAGAAAGTTGTCTTGGGTCTCTCTACTATTAGGAGGTGAGACTATGGTTAGAATCCATGCTGTCTGGCTCCAGAATCACCCTCCTAATCATTGAACCACACTACATCTGAGAGAAGTGGATGGTGTCTCTTGCATGTGGGCTGTCTGTCTGTGCATGTGTGTGCTGTGGTTTCCTATATATTTGTAGATGCTGTTGGGATTGATCAAATTGAAATTCATGTAAGAGTGGGACTGAGTTTACATTAACTTTTCGTCATCAGGATTTTCTCTGTCAGTGGATCTAAAATGCAACTTCTCTGCTGCGGTGATGCTCCAAATGTTTTGATGTTCTAAAAAGGCCATGGTCCCAAAGGCTGAATATTGTTGCTCTGGAGTAAGGAGGTGGGACTCAAATACACCATCTCTGCTTCTTTTTCAATCAGTTCTCCTGCAGCACGGCTCATCTCTCTTGTTTTCAACCAGGATCAAATGACAGGCACTCTTATTTTTTGTGAGGTGGACAGACGCTGGTGAAATAACTTGATAAGCACTGCTTTGGGAGTACTTCTCAAATACAAAAATAACTTTGCAACATAACCTCCTTCTCCCTGGAAGCAATCCTTGGAGGAAATTTATGAAATTTACATTCTGAGTGAGAGGCAGACTGAACTTCCAATCAGAAGGACCATGTTCCTGCATCAAATCATTTATAATTTGTGTTACTTTCAGCAAGTTATTCTACCTCTGTACCTCAGCTTCTTCATCAGTAAAATGTGTTGCCTCCTTGAGAGAGTGGTTGCAGAATTAAATGAGATGATGATTTTCTGTATTTTTTTGATATGATCATTTAAAAATTTTAAAAAATGTTGAATGCCTCTCCATAACAGGCATGGCTCTAGCTTCAGGGATTCGAGCAGTGAGCAAAAAAGAAGCTTTATTGTTGAAATTATGTGTAAGCTCACATCTGAGGACATTAGAGAGTGAGCCAGAGCATACCAGGGGAGATGGCATCAGGCAGTCAGTACAAAGGCCCTGAGGTAGGAATGTGCTTGGTGAGTTAGAAGTACAGAAAAGGGCCTGTATGACTGGGCCTGGGGGGGAAAGGCCAAGAATAGAAATGAAGTCAAAGCTTTAAAGGGGCCAGAGCACAGAGGGTCTGAGAATGAGATTCTGTAAAAGACTGATCCCTCTTGCTGAGTGTGGAGATAGACATTTAGGGGGAGAGAGGAGAGAGACTGGTTAGGAGACTATTGTCACAATCCAGGTGACTTGGACCATAGCATAAGTGGTGGAAGAGGTCTGATTCTGGTGTATTTTGAAGCCAGACTTGATAGGCTTATTGATGATTGGATCTGGAGTATGAGATAAAGAGAGGGGCAAGGTGACACCAGATCATCATCAAGGTTTTTGGCGTGGGCCCCTGGAACAATGAGTTGTCATTTACTGAGATGGGGAGGCTGAGACAGAAGCAGGTTTGTGGGGAGGATTGGAAATTAGGGCTTCAGCTGTGGACTTGTCGAGTTTCATTGTCTCTGAGATACCCTAGTGAAGATATGAAATAGGCGGTTGTGTGTATGAGATTTGAGTTTATGGAAAAGTTTAGACTGGAGTTATGAAATTGGGAATTATTAGCACACACATGTTCTTTAGAGGCTGAGACTGGCTGGAAGCACAGAGAAGTTGAGTGTGGATGGTATGAGGTCTAGGGGTTGGTCACCTTCCTGGGTAGGGATAGAGAGCCCGATTGTTTAGAGTAGGGGTTGGCAGGCAGTGGCTGGATTTTTGTCTCTTTGTGTAAATAAAGCTTTATTGGAACAATCCATTTGCATTCCTTTATCTACTGTCTATGGCTGCTATTGAGTTACAACAGCAGAGTTGAGTAGATGTGACAAAGACTTATGGCCTGACACACCAACCAAATTTACTATCTGCCTTCTGACAGGCAAGTTTTGTTGACCCCTGGTTTAGAGATCAGGAAGATGGGGGTTCCAGCAAAAGAGATTGAGAAGGAATAGCCAGAGAGGAAGGAAGGGCCCCAAGATTTCTGCATTGGAAGCAAGGTGGTGCACGGGTTTCAATTAACAGCAATAGAAGATGTGATATTGGGCAAGTGACTTTACCCATGAGGACAGCAGTAGCACAGAACTGTCATGATGATTAAATGAGATAATGCATGTAAAACACAACTATTCTTGGCATACAGTAAGTGCTCAGCAGATGCTCTTATAGCACCCAATTCTACTTGCTTAGCCTGTGGTCCTCCACGAGGCTCTGTATTAGAGAGCAGATTCAGGGTGTTTGATGACCAGACCCACCCACTCTTGTCCAAGTGAGTGCCATGACCTATGCTCATGGCCCTGAGGAGGAAGGAGGAAGGTGAGCCAAGGCCCCTTGACCTGACCCTGTATACTCTGTCCCCCAAGAGGACCTTGAAGGAGAGTTCTGATCCTCCAGCACCTGCATTTACCTCCTATCTTTGTCAAACAGCCTTTACTGAAAGCTTTTGAGCAAACAGCAAATCCATCTTTATGAGATTACTAATGTCAACACATTTTGTGTATCAGGATTTTATAGGCTCCTGCAGGGCTGTGCCTGTGACAACATTGGCTGGCAGTGCTCGCCTGAGGAATTATACGACATGCTCCTTATGCTGGAGAAGGATCTTGATATCCTACCTAGGCTTGGGACACTTTCTCCCAGGAAGAGTCTTGGATGAAAAGCTTGAAGAGGGGATTTAGGTCAATTGGGGCTTCTCTAAAGATTCTGGGTCTAAAGAGTGGATAGGGGAAGAAATGTGTCGCATCCACATACCAGGTTTTGCATTCGGCACAGCAGCATCACTCCTGGTAGGGAGTCATGGAGCTCACAAGAGTGCTTGTTCTTTTGGGAAGGTCATGAAAGAGAACTTGGCATTTCCCACTCACGTGTTCTTGCATCTGTTATTGGTTCCTTTCTTCCTATTATTGCTATTTCCCCTGGTTAGTCTCTTAAACAGTGGTTCTCAAACTGCCATGTATGGACCAGCAGTATCAGCATCAACGTGGAAACGTGTTAGAGATGCAAATTCTTGGCACACCCCTAATCCAGAGAATTGACAGCTTTTGATGTGTGCCCTTGGGCAAATTAGTTAACTTCCCTGAAATCTAGCCTCACCCTATGGAATATGGGGATAAGAATAGCACAGGATTATTGTAAAGATGAAACGAGATGAGCCATTCAGATTTTAACCAGTCCTCTAGTTGATTCTGATTATGCTAAAGTTTGAGAACCACTCCTCTAAAGATTCTTCTAACAAACTCCCATTTTTGGACAGTTAGAAGTTCCTGCTAAGAGAATTTTCCAGATTTTATCCCTTTATACATCTCAAACTATTTTTAATCTGAGCTAATCTGCCAATCATCTTTCAAAAATGAATTAATACTTTCTCATTTAAAAAAATATTTTAGGATATGACCATGATTGAACCATTTTCTTAAAGAGTCATTATCATGAATATAATTATTGTTCTGATGGAGGGAAGGCTTTCAGCATCATATCTGTGTCATCTACCAGCTTCTTAGCTTTTTAAAATTTTTTCAGTTTTTTGTAACTTTCTTTTTCATTGTATGGATGTCAGCTGTTATTTCCATAACTGTATCTAGCATAAGCTCCATCAGTTTCTAATTTATTATTTTTAACTTGATTTTGTACAGGGCTTTAAATAACCAAGATGGTTAATAATGTGTGCAAAGCAAGAATAAACAAGTAAACATGAGACGAAACAAATGAGAAGCTGTGGAATTTGTGTGTGTGTGTGTGTGTTTGTGTGAGTGTGTGTCTGTGTGTGTTTGTGTGTGTGCATGTGTGAGCTTCTATATCTGAATTTTGCAGCATAAAGTTTGGATACTTGGGTGCCTTACTGTGTGCTTCTGATCATGTTCTAGTTGCTTTGAATAAGTGAATAGTTGATGTTTTGAGTAAGTAAAACATTTTTGTACCATATTAATTACTCAATAGTTCTCCTGAATGTTCCTCCCTCATCAGGTCATACCATTCTATGTTGTGCACATGTTGACACATGCGTTTTCCTAACAGGTACAATTTGATATCACCCACTCACATGTAAATTTCTACTCTTTGGAATAAAAGGCAATAACTAAATGTGAGGTGCCCCCTCTATCACTCCCCAGTTTACTGCTGTTCCACTTCCTCTGGGTTCCTAATGACACCTGGGGGAGCATACACAGGGCTGAGATGTGAAAAACCCTGGGTTTTAGGCTTGGCTCTGACACGATGTGACCATGTAGAACCAGGCAACTCTCTTGGCTCTCCTAGGCCTTGACCTGCAACATTATAAATTGGGATGATAATGCCTGCTTCTCCTTTCTTGTAACAGTACAGAAAGAATCTACATAAACACTGCAAGTGGAAACTTGACACCATATACACCTGTGAAGCTCCATTGTTAAGGTGTATCCAAGATGTTGTGGCTTCACATAGGCTAGAGGCTGCTTCCTCAGGCCCCTGTCCCTCCATATCCAGCTGCCTTGGCTCTGAGACTTTGGGACTGTGTTGTATTTTTTTTGTCATGCTTCAGAGTGTGTAAAATCAACACAGACATAAAATAAAGCCACAAAGAGAAAGCTGATATTCATCACAGAAAATGTTGGAAGGAAGGATTCAAACACTCAACAACAAGTCTGCAAACAACCCTTGCTGTGGCTGTGGAAGAACAATGGTGTGTGTGATATGGTGTTTTGGCTGTTCTCAGTGCTTGGGAGTCTGGTGCATTCTGAGGTGTAGGGGAGGGTGAGTCTTTAGACAGCGTACCTGCTTGGTGCCCATAGGTCCCTGGAAGGGACTGGGGTCCCTAAATGCAGGCTGCCAGCCAGGATTCTCAGGAAGGGACTTGCATTTCTCTAGTTAAGGCCATGTGGACCTCGGTGATGAATAGATCCAGGAGGCCTCAAGAAGCCCCCAAGAAGCCCACCACCACTGAGACCTCAAGGGACCACTGCTCTCCTACACAGGTTGCTCCCTCTGGCTGACTCCTCTCCCTAGGAGAGGATGCCCACAGCTACTGCTTCTGCAGAACACACAAGAAAACTCCTATGCACTTCCAGCCTCCTGCATGGAGCTTCTGGAAGGTCTAACCTAGTTGATTTCACCTAATTTCTGCCTATCCCAATTTAAATCTGATCTTCCCCATGAAATCACCAAAGACTTCCATCTCCATGACACCTCTGAACTCTGCCCTCCTCTAGCACTTACTGCCTGAGATTCTCTTTGGCTGTTGTCTGCTGCCTTGTTCGTTAACTTTACTAGGTGTGTATTTTATCTTCTTCCTTCTGCTGGACAGTCAGCATCTCTAGAGAAGTGCAAAGTCTTAGGAATACTGGTTCTGCTCTTGGGCCAGGACGCACCTGGTGCAGGAGCTGTGTCCTCCCCACCTGGGCTGAAGAACTAAGTCTCAGGGGCTGGGCTGGACTCTGTGGGAGGTTGCTCCAGGGCAGACAAAGGTAGCAGAGCCAGAGGGAAGAAACCGAGCGGCCATAAAGCCCGACGATTGGTGCTGAGCTTCTTAGCCAAGAGAGGAAGGTAGGTCAAAAACAGGGGCACAATGAAGATGTGGTCATGGGTCTAGGAATCAGGCAGGTGGCTCAGGACTGAGGCTGTGGAGGGTCCTGTGCCAGGCCTCTCTGATGTTTTGTGGTGCTCTTTGGGGTGTGAAAATGGGCCATTTCTCTTAAAGGATTTATACAGGTTGGCATTTCCATCATGGTATGCTTCCAAGGGTGTGGCCTATAGAAATACCCATTTTACTTCTAGTCCTGCTCCACAAAGAGACCGTGGTCCCACTCCCCTCACCTGTAACATGCAGGGCTTAAACTTAATCCTTTCTTGCTCTGAGGTCCTAGCAAATGAGTTAAGCGAATTGGGAGAAGATCAATCTCAGGAAATAACTGGATGTTCCAAGGAGTACCTTTTCAAAGCATTTTGGACATAAAAACATTTCCTTTCATGAGCAGTGGAGGCTTGGGATCAAACACTAGACCATTCCTAAAGGGCAGTCTAATAGTTTCTTCATTGGGAGTGAAAACCCTACACATTTAAGAACAGAAAGGAAAGATTGCATGAGTTTAATGTTGAAGACGGGCCTAAGGATAGTGAACTGCAATGGATTAAAAACAGGGTGGAACAGAATAGTGGACAGTGACTGTCATCAGAGAAATAAATGCTATGTATACAAAATAAGGGTGTGGGGACAGTGATGCATGCAGAGCTTTGGCTTTAATTAGCTGATGCCTTAGTGATACTAGTACTCTCGAGATCTGCTTATCAGTAGGAAGAGGTTTGTTTTTGGAGACAGTGAGCTGCCCCCTATAAGAGAATTCCAGAGGCCAATTAAGAGCAGGTGGGGCTATGGGAGTAGAGTGGTCAGTTCATGGTGAGTGGAGATTCCCTGCTGAGAAGCTGCCCCTGTTTGTACACAGGGACAGCATGGGACAGGGCAATGCTTCTCAAACTTTAATGTACATACCGTCACCTGGGGATCTTGCTGAACTGTGTGTTCTGATTCTTCAGGTCCGGAGTGGGACCCAAGACTGTGTTTCTAACCATCTTCCTGGTGCTGTCCATAGTGCATGTCTGTGGACCATGTTTTGAGTAGCATCGTGCAGTGGGCACTGAAGAAACAAGTAGGAGACCTGAGTTCTAGCCCTGGCCCAGCCCTGTGTGTGGCCCTGGGTGAATCACTGACTCTGAGACCCACAGTTTCCTCAACAGTAGTAAAGGAGGGATTTCCCTCCTTTACCAGAACGAGCCTCTTCAGTTTTAGGATGTGGTGTTTCTGTTGCAGGCCTAGAGAGAACTGAGACCTCTATCTTGTCCTTCCTTAGAGTTGCCTATTGGCCCTGGAGTTGCGCTCAGTGCTCTTGCAACACAGATAATTCATTCACTGTGCATGGATCATTTGACCAACCTCTGTCAGGTGCCTGTAAGAGTGAATACCAGGTTCTAGCTCCATGTTGTTTGAAAGAAAAGGGAAGAAGAGACAGCAATTCAGTGGTCTCAGCCCCACCTCCATGCCTCTGATGGCTCAGAAGTGGAGTTAGCCGCTTCCCATATGGAATGTTTAGACTCATCCTTCTGGCCGCTAGCATTTTCCTGTCCTTCCTGTCCAGGAAGCAGTTTGTTGGACTCCCCTAAAAGAATGCTAGGCCGCAGACCTCTGAATCCATTTCTCTGAGATGAAATGTCCAGTTTGTTCGCTACAACAATAGCTGCCAGACCTATTACAGTTACGTAATAGGTTTCTTTTTTTAACCAGGTCTTGAAAATGTGTGCATTATCCTTTAGGTAATAAATGAAATAATAATTAAAAAAGGCTGAAAATAAATCAGCATTGCAAAGTGGATCCAAATCTTTGTTACTACTTATACCTTACCATCTTTTTATTTAAAAATTTTTTTTTATTCCTGTTGCATTTTAGGGATCTGATGGCAAGTAATTTCTTTTTAGCTCTTTTTAAGGGCCCAGCTCATCTTGCACTATTGGTTATTGAGACTTTGGCCTGATGCAAAAGAAGAGGCTCTTAGACAGCTGCTCTGGGCATGGGGGATGATTCAAGAAGACATTATCACGTGCCTCTGACTTGGGGCGGCTTTTCCTCCCCAAGACTCAATCCCTGTCCTCTTCCCTCCTCAAAGAATCATTTCACAACTGCCATTATGGTTGTACTAAGGATAAACATGTCTTTCTGTCCAGATGTATCAACTGAGGGTTAAAAGGTGAATGGATACCTCTATTGTCTAAGGATGACACCAGGATCAATTTCCTTTTGACACATCAGCCACCACATCTTTGTCTCTATAAAATTTCATTAGCACTTTAATACAGCAGATTGGCTTAGCTGTTGTGCATCTGCTGTGTGCAACAGGCCCATTGTTCTACTCTAATTCTGGTTTTCTGATGGATGTGTTCACAGGACCCTTCTGCCAGGTATTGCATGTGACAACGGGGGACTAGATAACTAGACTATATCTGAACACAGAATCTCTCTAGTCAGCGAGGGGCTGATGGAGTCCCAACCGTTAACCTATGGTAGGACCTGTGTGATCTACTGTTGGAGGTGCTCTCCCGACTGGCAAAGTGGAAAGCCCTGGGAAGCTGAGGTCTGATGCTGGCAGGAAGCGACCCCACCCTTATTTGTGCACCCAGGCGATGAATGGAGGGAGTCTTGAATCATCCGATCTTGCTCCTCATTAGTATTTCTTCTCTGTGTTCCCTGACCACACTCTCCTTCTCGGTGCATGGAAAGCTATTAACAACCCATGCACGCCGCACATCTGTGGAGACATTATTGCTGCTGGAGAGCTGTGTTTGTGTAAAATATGGAATACCCTGTGAAGATTTATCATGGTTTCTCCACATCCCCTATCCTCCCCTTCCCTTCTCTATTTAAAGATATATTAACATCTCTAGTTCTACCTGGGGGAAAAATTCTTTGAAGTGAGACCGCATGAAGATAAAACGCCCTTCGCTGAAAGTCTCCCACTAGAATGAGCATGGAGGCCTTCGGAGATGCCAGGAGCTATGGGAGGCGCAGGGGTGGGGCAGCTTTGCAGGAGGGAAGGCTGTGGGCCCTTCTGTCTGTCCCCACTGTGAGTCAGCTCTTTCAAGCTTGGGCTGAACAGACTTGTGGACACTCAGCTATCCAGCCCTTCTGAGGCCGTGCTGGTGCCTTTCCTGAGATCCAAGTGGGGTCTTGTCCCTCACTTTAACAACTTGGGTATGTCTTGGTTAAAAGGGACACTCTGAGCTCCTTAGATATAAGTCTCTGATCTTCTGTTTTGTCAGTAAGGATGCCAGTGGCTGCAATTCAGTCCTGGGTGGGAGTTAGCCAGGGCTTGTGGCAGGGGGCTGGGAAGCTGAGTCCTCACCCAAAACAGAGCTGGCAGGGGCCTGGTTTAAAGAGATTTTATAGACCACTGATCTCACTGGCAGATACACCTGGTGCTCTGAGGGTGATCTAGGGCTGAGCTTCTTAGGTTACTAAAATCTCCCGTTACCCCCGTTCAACCTTCTTACTGCCTCTGCCCCCTAACTGAGAGGGGCCCAGGAAGGCAGAATATTGCATCCCTGGGATGCTAGGATTGTGTGCGTGGTAGGGAGGGACCTGGAAAGAAGAGGCTGCTGGTGCCTGTGGCTTTGATGGCCAGCTCTGTCCTGCCTCCACCTCCCCCACACCACCCCAGGCAGAGCCGGCACTTGGCACACAACAGCAGCATGCTCCAGGGACAGAGAGTGACATGAGGCAATGTCTGTGGCAAAGGGGAGATTGTGTGCTGAGCTCAGGAGGCACCGATTGGCTGGCAGTGAGGTAATGCAATGCAGTCTAAACCGTGGAAGCATCAGGACCAGCGGTGAGGGCGTGCCTCCTCTGCAAGCCCCAGTCGCCTGCCAGCGAGCTGAAGGACAAGGTAGCCCTGGCATGGTTGGTTGGCATACAGGGCAGGGTCTGGGTGGTGGCAACCAGATAGCAGGATCTACATTGTCATTACTGTTTCCTACCCCTAAACCTGTCAAATATCACTGCTGTTCTGACCTCTGCTCCTAAATGGTCATCTACTTAGTGGGGAGGAAAAGAAGCTTGAAAACAAGGGTCTGGACCTCAAGACTGCCTGCGGCTGTAATGATGAGTGACAGTCAATACTACTGTGGAGAATAGGAATAGTTTCCAGGGTAACCAATGATTAAACTCCTTTCTTGATATGGGCCTCCCCAGAGGTCCTTCCTAAGTACAATTCCAGGTTCATAATTGGGCCAGGAGTCCACCCCCAATCTCCCCATTCCAGCCCACTTCCTACTACTTAGGGTCAGTGGCAATTTTAGCCATGAAGAATTGAGGAATTCAAGAGGACCCTGCAGGAAATACTTCCCTCTCTTTAATGAGACACCTGTTTGAGGACAAAGATGGCCTCTCAGGAAAGTTTTTGGAGGCTTAGCAGCTTCTAGGGGTCATAGTTGGCGTTCGGTGAGACAAATAATAATTGAGCACCTGCTCTCTGCCAGTGTCAGGGGTTGTGGAAATAGTCCGTGCGTTTGAGGGAGTATGGGGGTTTATTCACATCTAACCATTTATTCATTTATTCAGAAAATACTCTGGACTATTTGCTGCAGGCCTGGCACTGTTCTAAGTGTATAGGCTGTGGTGATGAACAGAACAAAGCCCTGGGCTCATGCAGCTAACATTTTAAAGGGAGGTGCAGAAAGAAATCAAAAGAACTAAGGAGAAAATGAAAGACGATAATGAAATAGAGGGAGACTAGAGGTTGTGGCTACTTTGATTTGGAGGTCAGGAATGAACTCTGTCAAAAGGTGACATTTCAGTCAAGACCTCAGTGAAGCCAAGAGGCAGCCAAGGGATGTTCTAGGAGAAAATTGTTCTGGCAGAGACAACCATAGGGGCAAAGCCCTGGGTCAGGACAAGCTTGGGGGTTCCAGGAACAGAAGAACAGTAAACGGGAAAGTGGTGCGTGACAGGGAGAGTTCAAGGAGTAGTGTCAGATCCCACAGAGCCTCACAGGCCACTGAGAGCAATCTGATGTTAGGCTTTAGGGCAGGTCACAGGGTTGAACACCTGAGGATAAACGTCCAGCAGTAATGACAATGTCTGCTCTGCCACCCAAAGACAGACACAGCTTGTGCATGGGCCACTACGGTCCTATGTGCTCATGGAGGCGTGGCCACTCCCCTCCCCCAGGCACACAGTACTTCCACTGGGCAGGGGTGGGGGCCCTGGCAGTGCCCTTTGGAGGGTGTACTGAGAAGACAGCTGACCGAACTCTCCCTGAAGAGTCACCATCCTCAGTTATCTGCCACTAGCCCAAAGCCTTTCTCTCCTCCAAAACAATACTGGCCATGTGTTACTGGATGCCGGCTCTGACTCTATGCTCAGACTCTATATACATTTTCTAATTTGATCTTATTTGATTCTCATAAAAACCTAGAAGGTGGGTGGTATAATTTGCCTTTGACAAACGAGGAAAATGAGTCTCCAGGAGATAAGATAACTCTCCAAAGTTGGCTCATCTGGGAAGAAACAGAACCGAGGTCCAAAGTCTTAAGAGAGAGAGATGTTTTTGGGCAATCTTGGGTGAGGATTAATAACTCAGGAAACCCTTTCCGGAAGGGGTGGGGGAGAGAGATTTTGACAGCCATGCTAAATATCACAGTATAGGTTCAACCAAGAACAATTTTGCATCTAAGGGGACAATTGGCAATATCTACAGACATTTTTATTTGTTACACTGGGGATGGGTGGGGAGTGCTACTGACATCTAGTGGGTAGGGACCAGGAATGCTGCTAAACATCCTAGGAAGCACAGGACAGTGCCACAGCAAAGAATTATTTGGCGATAAATGTCAGCAGTGGCAAGATTGAGAAACCCTGGGTTGAAGTCTTACAGTGCTAACCATATCTGCTTCCTTCTCTCTGATTTATATCTCTGTCCTGGGGGTTACAGCCACACTGAACCTCCAGACCCAGACCTAAAATCAAAATGGAAATTTTGAAGTTCCATTGGGATGGTGTTTTTCCCCAGCTCTCTTGGCTATTTAAACTGTTGTTAGTGAGGGGAGATGAAGAGTCTTTCCCTCCCTCTGCTTGATCTCAGGGTGGGTGGGTTCCCTGAAGAGAAGCCCTGGTGAGGTACTGCACCTGCCCCATAGCCTAGGGGAGGCATTCGTTAACTCCTGTGCCATGACTTCCCCTTCCATAAAATGGAGGTGGCAATAGCTCCTCCAGCCACTTCTCGGGTTTGTTATGAGAATTTTGTAAGATAACAGATGTGGAAGTGCTTCCGTAAGAGTACTATATACATGTGTTATTGCTAATCCTTATACCACTAATAAAACTAAACCATCGTTTGTTATGAGAATTTTGTAAGATAACAGATGTGGAAGTGCTTCCGTAAGAGTACTATATAAATGTGTTATTGCTAATCCTTATACCACTAATAAAACTAAACCATTATTATTCTGCCCCTGACAACACCAATTTGCAGAACCATTAGCATTCTGTACTTTATAGTCAGAAGGAGCCATAGAGAGAGCTGTCAGGGACCTCAAGAGGTTTCCCAGAAGAAAACAGCCAGTGGTAAACCTGGGAATTATTAAAGTGAGGAGGGGAGACGTGTGGTTTCTTATTCAGTTACTCAGATGTCCTTTGTTCACTGTCATCATTATTGCCTTTCTGATAACTTCCTTAATAAAGTTGCTACCCACCTCCCACCCTTGCCTGGGCTCTGAGGCCACGGTCTTAACAGAATAATTAATTAATGACAATGAAGAGAAAACAGCTTGTATTAGTCCATTTCTGTTGCTTACAACGAAATACCAACCTGGGAATTATTAAAGTGAGGAGGGGAGACGTGTGGTTTCTTATTCAGTTACTCAGATGCCCTTTGTTCACTGTCATCATTATTGCCTTTCTGATAACTTCCTTAATAAAGTTGCTACCCACCTCCCACCCTTGCCTGGGCTCCGAGGCCACGGTCTTAACAGAATAATTAATTAATGACAATGAAGAGAAAACAGCTTGTATTAGTCCATTTCTGTTGCTTATAACGAAATACCTGGAACTGGGTGATTTATAAAGAAAAACAAAATTTATTGCTTACAGTTTCTGAGGCTGGGAAGTCCAAAGTCCATCTGGTGGTGGCAACTTTGCAAGATGGTGGAAGCAGAAAGAGCAGAGAGGGACACACAGACTCTCCTTTTCTCTTAAAGCCCTCAGAACCACGCCCCTTTCCACCATTTTTAATCCTTTCACTACTGCAAGGTCCTACAATCCTATCATATTTTTAAGGCCCCACCTTTCAACTACCATAATAGGACTTCCCACCCTCTTAACAGTCACAGTGGGGGCCAAGTTTCTAATGCATAAAACTTGGAGTCCACAATTCAAGCTTCACTGAGTTTTGGGGGTACAAGTCAATCCACCTCACAGCTTAAGTAATGGCTACAGATGATCAAATAGCAAGGAGAAAGCTGCAAAATGTGCACTGTTGTTTGACTGGGCAGTGCAAAGGAGGCTGGGCAAGTCCCAAGATTCCAGATCAGTAGGCAGAAGACCTCCTCTTACTTTTCTTCCCACTCTGAAAGGTTAGAACAGATGCTGAAGGCAACACCTTGACCACCGTCTGATACAGGCCAGCACACTGCTGAAGATGAGCGAGGGAGTGAGGTGGTCTGGCATGCTGTCATATATGCAGGGCCAGTCTGATAGGAAGGCTGGCGAGAAGGTTAGCTTAGTGGTCTAACTTCAGAAATACACAGATGAGCCCCCTAAATAAAATGTCCCTCCAAACTGTTCACTGGTGTCTGAAATTCCCTCAAGAGGAAATAAATATCTTTTTTTCTCTATAAGTAAAGATAAGATCCTATTTCTTCCAGGGAGAGAGGAATATATTGCCTTAAATTTATCCTATACTGCGATCATGTGATTATAAAAACTGAGAATTCCTTTCCCTAAATCCATGGTTTGAGTGTGGGGCTCTAAATTAAGGCCACCTTGCTTTGCCTGAGTATCTGTATTTATTGGCTAATAGGNACAGATGAGCCCCCTAAATAAAATGTCCCTCCAAACTGTTCACTGGTGTCTGAAATTCCCTTAAGAGGAAATAAATATCTTTTTTTCTCTATAATTAAAGATAAGATCCTATTTCTTCCAGGGAGAGAGAAATATATTGCCTTAAATTTATCCTATACTGCGATCATGTGATTATAAAAACTGAGAATTCCTTTCCCTAAATCCATGGTTTGAGTATGGGGCTCTAAATTAAGGCCACCTTGCTTTGCCTGAGTATCTGTATTTATTGGCTAATAGGGACTACAACCACAAACTTTTCCTGGGATGGCACTATCTAACATATTTCTCATGGCCCAAAGACGTTTGCTGTTTCTTATCTTTTTTCTTTTTCTAGTTCCTGAGCCATTTTATTTATTTACTTTTATCCAAACATAATTGATTGAATTGATTGTACATATCTGTGGGTACCACACTGAGTATCAATACCTGCGTGCAATANGATTGAATTGATTGTACATATCTGTGGGTACCACACTGAGTATCAATACCTGCGTGCAATACGTGACGCTCAAATCAAGATAATTAGTCTATTCAACACTATGCCGTGTAATTATTTTCTTTACTAATTTCTTGCTAGCCCCCTTTTTCTGCATCTGAATCTGATTGTAGAGGACATAATGAATACACTATCTTTTATTATTTTTTCAAGTTTCTATCTCCATCTCCATCTCTCCCACAAAGAACCCTACAGAAGTTCCATGGGGTACAGAAAAAAAATATACCAGGGACCTAGGAGACCTCAGGCCTACACCTTGCTCTGCTATTAAATAGCTTGATCTCAGACAAGCAATTGAAACTCTCTGGCTTTGGTTCTTCTGCCTGTGGAGTGGGGCTGTTGGACTAGATATCTCCAAGGGCCTTTCTAATGATAAGATTACGGATTGGGGAAGGCTTTTCTTCTTTCCATTTTGTTCAAGGAAGCCTCCCCTTCATCCTCATCCCTGCAACCCAGCTCTACATTTTCCTACCTTTCTGAGTTATTTCTAGGGGATGTCAGAGGCAGCCATGGTTCAAGGGGATGAACCAGTGTCCACAAGTCAAGAGGATTTAAGGGTATCTGTGGTTCAACAGGATGCAAGTGATGGCCATGGTTGATCTCTTGGCACATTGTTGCCATCTCAAAAAGACATGGGCAGTGGTTAAGGCTGCCAGCTTCAGGAGAATTAGAAGCAGGAGGACTTTATAATTCACCCTTGAAGATGCAGAGCTCAAAAGGTCACTAGCTCAAAGGTGTGGGACAACTGGAATAGACACGTTGACAAGATAAAACAGAGCCTGGACAACTTAGCAAAATAGCGGATCCTGAATTCCTCGATTTTATGGACAATTACCGTAGCCTTCAACTTTAGGAACATGGCAGTGTGTTTGTGTACAATTTATTCTTCTTTTAGATGATGTGACAAGATAAAACAGAGCCTGGACAACTTAGCAAAATAGCGGATCCTGAATTCCTCGATTTCATGGACAATTACCGTAGCCTTCAACTTTAGGAACATGGCACTGTGTTTGTGTTCAATTTATTCTTCTTTTAGATGATAGAACCAGAGCCAGAGGCGTGCATGTGACGCTGTTGCCCTCTAGTGGCTAGAATGGAGCAGAATGCACAGCACTGCACTGGTACCCCCTCATAACCCACCTCCCCCTTCCCCCAGTTGTCGCTGGCTTGGCGGACGCAGAATGTCAAAGTGTCAAGTGGGTTCCAGGATTTCTTTCAGCACTACTGCTGGCATGTGATTATGCAGAGAGGAGGTGCATCGTTCTTTCTATTTCTGGGGGTCAGATCTGCAGTACAGAGAGGTCCTACTTTGCCCAGAATCACATAATACACAGCTGCAAAGCTGGGTTGTGCCTGCTTCTTCTGAGGTCAGGTGTTTTTGTTTTGGACTAGCTAAGACACCTGGGATCTCTCACAGTAACACATTTGCTGTGTCACTTCCGCTTCAGAAGTTAGATGCTGTCTCTAGCAAACAGATATCCTTATGTGGTTTTCCAATTAACACTTCCCAAGGGGAGCTGGTTAATATGGATGAGGCTTTTTAACATTTGGCTTTGAAGAGAGGGTTATATGCAGTTGTAGCTGAAGGAGCCAACATCTTAGCAATTGGCTGAGGTTTGCAGAGGAGCAAAGCAGTCTGGGGTAATTGTCATCTCTGATACTCAGGACCTTTGCAAAATATATTATTGAGGTCAGTCTTTAAATGATTTCTCAGGTAAATGAGAAGGTGGGTCTAGGTGGAGACCATTCCATGAAGGTTAGAACTTTGGACTCTGGTTGCAACAGAAGAGCTGGGTTGCTGAAGGTCACACATCTGTGTTGTTGACCTTGGACTCAGGTAGACGGTTCTCAGTAGGGTTCCCTTACTCTGACTTTTGCCCTTTGCAACAGGCAGTGATACATGAGGATTAATTCATGGAGAGGTCGAAGAGTTTAGTGGGATAAGGAGGTATGCATCATGCCCTCTACTGCCAGGAGAGTGTCCAAAAGTCTCCAGGGCAGGAACAAGACTAAATTTGGCATGCCCGCACCCCTTGCCCTTTGGTAAAAGAATCCCCTATTTACCCAGGAATACTTCTCTCCTCCTACTTCCCTTTCCAACAGTCTGACTAATGGAAAAGAAATGGGGAGAAATAAGACATGGCATTGCAGAGGGGTTCTTTAAAAACACAGAGGCCTTCCATCTATGGACGTTTGGAAATGTATGCTGGCAAAGCTATTCACAGTTTAAATTATTCCCTTTTATAGTGTGTTGCACTTCTTCCTTTGAAAATGAGGAGCTTGAATTACCTTTCTTATTTCATAATAGAAATTTAGTCTTATTTCTCAGTATACAGTTAACACATAACAATCTGGTGCCTTCTAGTGACAGTTCACTTAAAAGGCAGCATTTTGTAGTTCTGCAAAACCCAAACTCATGCTCTTTGCCCCACACTGGTTGCCTCCCAAGCCGCAGAATCACCATTAATTCCTCTTCCATTCTGTACCTCTCCAGCCCCCATCCCTACCCCGACACAATCAAACTCCATTTCAGTTATTCATCCAGTCCTGCTGACTGTTGGTCCTTGCAGCTTAATGTTAGTTTCTAACCAGATTGCTCTTTTTTTTTCACTCTATTCAAATCTTTCTTTAGCCTTGGGAGGCCCTCATGAGCTAAAGAGCTATATGGCTATAGATAGCTATAATGATTATAAGGTATTTACTGGGACAGGGTTAAATGGATAGGAAAGACAGGAATAATGAGAAGGGAACAGGGTCCCATGAGGAGCTGCTTGCTGCGTGGTGGTGGGGAAGGTGGACTGTCACTAGCTACAGCTGCAGGCCAGGCCAGGCAGTGGATGGCATGAAGTGATTTAAGAAATACCTGGAAGCACTTGTCTGCACTGCAAGTCATACCATTCTTTCTCAGCTCACAGATGGCTGAAGAGCCACCTTGAACAAAGTCCAGTCCAGAGTACTTTAGGGATAACAGAGAGACAGCCATGTTGGGAGTTTGGATATACGAGGGAGCCCAAAGGACAAATTCACTTATTACCCAGTGGTTTCCTGGATTGAAACTGGTCTTGGGTGCCCGACAGTGTAGCCATTCTGACCCACTTACTCTTGGCCCAGCTTTCTCACTCCCAATCTGGTGGTTACACAGCAGCATAAATAGGGGACAATGGCTGGGATTTATGGGAGAGCAGGTGGCTCCTATCAGCTGCTCCTGAAAAAGCCCCAACTTACAGATATTTATATTTTGCTCATAACAACCTTCCCTATCACAGTATTGCAATAAGGTCAGAAATCCGTGCTCCTTCTCCTTTTAGCACTACCTCCTCCTCCACGTTATACTGTCCTCAATTAAAGAAGAGTTGATTATAGAGTAGAGAAGCCTTAAAACCACGTCTCCCTAGAGGTAGGTCTACTTTCTTTGCCTTTGCCTTTTGTGACACCTGATTGCCCTTTTCTTTTATTCACCTTTAGAGATTTACTTACTTTGGTTGCTTATAAAATACATGTGCTCCTGAAGGTTCTGTCCTTGGCCCACATTTTCTTCTAACATCTTCTTTCTGGATAATCTCAACCATCACCTCAAATCTAAACTGCCAGGTCACATCAGTCTCTTGGGCTCCAGACCTGCGTTTCCAGCTTCCTATTAGACATCTCCACTGTCTGTCCCACAAGTACCTCCAACACCACACATCGAAACCTGAATTTGTTCTCGGCTCCACGAAAGTCATTTCTCTATTTTTTGTTAGAAGAGTGGAGATGAATGGAGACTTCCACCTACTCTGTCATGTGGTAACTACCCAGACTTTCCCGTCGCATCTCATCTCCCCTCTACCTTTTGCCACTGATCCGTCACCAGGTCTTGCAATTCTACTTCTCAAATACCTTTCCAGACTGACTCTTCCCTCTATGTCTACCCCACTATACTAGTTCAGAGTTTCATCAGGTTTATTTGGCCCTTGACATATATCTCCTTGTGTCTAGAAGCTGCACAATGTTAATCTCTAAAAGAAAATATGGATACAGTTTTTTAGCTGAATTTTATTTTAATGAAATTTGTGTTCTTATGGACTGTTTATTATAGTAACTTTGATGAGTGTAGGAAAGGTGAACAAACACCTCCTGGTGGGTTCCTAGATTATGAGAAAAATCTGTTGGACACAACCTCACTTTTTGAAGTCATCAACCAATGCCCAGAGCCATTCTTTGTGGCCATATGGCAACTCTGTGAGGGAGATATAGGTCTTCTTTACGGCAATACATTTCCTGTGATGCTTAGCTTATGAGCGTGGCTCTTCATGTAAATTTCTTGTCTTTCTATAGCCTGAAAAGTATTTATACTTAATGCAGACTCCTTTTGGCACCCTTACCTTCTGCCATCTCAGTGGATTCTACCCATCAGTGTAGATATAGCTGGTAAAAAGATTTATTCTATTTATTCTCCCTCCTAACTGGGTTTGTAATGTGCTCAGCTGAATTCTTCCCTCCTTGAGTTTGTCCTCAAAGATTAAGATCCTATCTTACAACATTTGGTCATTCAGAGGTTGGGAAGATGTTAACAACTGCTTTGCCCACCTCGGGTTGGCACGCTTGGATGGACACAGGTTTAAGGTTTGCCGTTCTGCATGTATCATAGTGAAGTCATCTGAGATGGGAGCTGACCTGTAGCTCTCCAGGAGTCTCAAGGTCTCCTGTCACCCTCTTTTCAAACTCACATGATGATTAATTCTACAGAAATCACTCCTGGTGCTATCACCTTTAGAAAACAATTTTCTTTTTAAATACATAGAGGATATAGAGGCTTCTCCCTTGTAGAAAGTTTGGTTTCCTTTTCATATTGTTATAATTTTTAATTCCAAGGAAATCTACCTCCAAAGGCAAGCAAAGCATCCTTCTCCCAGGTGGCCCACGTCTGGGAATCGTTGTTTCATCCCTCCTGCTTTCCCCTCTTCTTGGTCTTATGTCCAGTGTACTTGGGTTTCTTCCTCAGTACTTGGGGTCAGCAGGGACTGATCTTCTGAGTAAGGAAGGTGAACTGAGTGATCGTTTGCCTCTTTGTGTCTGATGTATCACTCTGGCAATGCAGCTTTAGTTGAAAGAGCAGTGCAGTGACCTGAGGAGCAACCACAGGGTCTCCAGACACCTCTTAGACATCTCCAGTCCCAGGGAGGTCAGTTCTGGTCTGGGTATAATGCTTTTTTTCCCAGGGGGTTGAGGCCCATACAGAATCAAACCCCTGCTCTGATTTCTCATAACGCTGAACCCCCAATGAGAGCTGGGAGTAGTGGTTGGCTTTCTGAACCAATCTGGTCTCTTCGGAGTCCTGGATCAGCGATAACTTGGGGGCAAGTCCTGTCTTATAAACCTTTTTTGCTACTGCACTGGAGAGACTCCTTCAGAATGACCTTAGCAAGGGAGAGGTGCAATGACTGCTTCTCATCACCCACCACCCTTCAGTTGAGGAGTCAGGGTCAAGGGGGCATCAGGAGCCTGCATGGCTGTTCTGCATTTGGCACGGGTGACAAGACAACAAGTGGGCAAGCCGTTCTCATCACCCACCACCCTTCAGTTGAGGAGTCAGGGTCAAGGGGGCATCAGGAGCCTGCACGGCTGTTCTGCATTTGGCACGGGTGACAAGACAACAAGTGGGCAAGCCGGGGTCTTCCAATCCCAAATTCACCCATTTGCTGGCAGTTTTTTGTTTCTTTCCCTGAGAGGTAGCGAACAGTAGAGCTAAAATAAATAAATAAATACAATAAAATAATATAAAAAAAATCTACCAAATGAAATTGTTGGAAGCAGCATGCCCCCAGCCCAGGCCTGAAATTTATTCCTGCCCTTTCCCCAGGATGCCCAAAGGTTTTCTCCATTGTCCCTGGGTTCTTTCTCTTCTGCCCTGTTTGTTTTTATGGCATTAAAGAGCTGCATGCTTACTGCACAAGGACCCTCATTTCTTTATCTGTCATGTTTTGCTTTTTTTTTTTTTTTTTTTCCTTGAGATTTGCAATCAAGAGCCCTTTAGCTAAAATCCTGGGCTGCCTGCCGCAGCTGTGGGGGTTCCCAGCCAACTGCCTTGTACTCTAAGGAACAAATCCCCTTTGACAGTGCCACTTGTGAGAAAACAGAGCAAGAACAGAGGATCATACCGATAACTCAGGAACAGAGAGGAGTTATTGGTAAGTGGTAGGGGAGGACAGAAGATGGATTAATATTTTTTTCTTTATCACTTGGCGTGTTAAACTTAATTATATTTCTTGAGAGACCTCTAAACAGTCATAATTAGAAATTATGATAATAGCCGCTGTTGGCCTCACACATGTTCATTTTACTGCTCGCCTCTTCGTGGACGTGGGCTGTGATTAATACCAGTCAACATCACTAGGACAAGACCTCTCCCTGCCTGCTGGGACCTTTGTGGCTTTAGATGGCTAGCCTCAGGGATCAAGGGCACCTAGACTATCCCCATGAGCTAAAAAGAGTGACCTCTGTAGACTCAGTGGAGTCAATGGAAATGAAGTTGTTGGCAATGTCTGTCACAGCTGTGAAAATAAGAATATGATTCCCAGATTTCCTACTCCCTCTTCTCCTGTCTTTGCCATTTTTTTTTTTGTGCATTTGCGAAATGAAGTTGTTGGCAATGTCTGTCACAGCTGTGAAAATAAGAATATGATTCCCAGATTTTCTACTCCCTCTTCTCCTGTCTTTGCCATTTTTTTTTTTTGTGCATTTGTTTTTTTTTTTTGTGCATTTGCAAACACCACTCCTTCACTTGTTTATTTTCGCAACAAGAGAGCCACAGGAATATAAATGCTTATGAATGCTTATGATATTATGGTATAGAGGAGTAGCCCCAAGAAAAGTGTGAAAAAATCCCCTAATTGAGGACCACAGTTGATACCAATCACTGTGTGATGCCCAGTGAGAAAAAGAAATTTAATGTCAAGTTAAAGCAAAACTCTCTTTAACATTTCTGAGATCCATTTTCTTTTTGATGGTAAATGGGAAAAGTGAGAACTAGCTTACTTCTAACATAGCTGCGTGTTCAGCCTTGAAAAATATTTTAGAGATCCTCTTCATTCCGTTTCTTTTATAGAAATCTTGAGTCCAGAGGAGTTAAGGCACGGATTGGGCAAAGAGGCACAGCCACTTATGTTAAGACCTGCAGTTGCTGGTCTCCATATGGGAATATCAAAAGAAACCCTTTTACCCTCCTGGCTGTTCAGCCTCAGAAACTCATAGGAGCCCCCTTAAGTAGTCTAGTTTTGAATGATAACTATATAGTCCATGTTCAAAGTATTGAAAGCAGTGTTTCAATAACCTCCTTACAACATGGGCGTATGACAGACTAGAGGCTAAATACCGAGTCTTAACACTCAGGACAGTCTCAAAGTAGATTCAAGGCCGGATTCAGAAAATACATGGTTGGGAGCTTAGGGGATTCACACTCAAAGCCTTTTCTCAGAGCATTTTCCTAAAGGCATGGTTTCAAGGAGATATAGTACAAGGCAAAGGATTTTGATTTTTTTCCCACTACCTCCTCACCTCCACCCCACAGTTAACTTGGAGCCATCTTTGGTCTTTGTGAGTTTTAAGTCATAATCTTTCTTCAAGCCCAAGAGTCAGCCTGCTGTATTTCGATGAGACAAGTCACCTTTGATGTCACAGTCTTCAGTCTCCAAGAACAGGAGTCATTAGTACCTTGACATCTAATTGTATAAGTTAAAGCACTTCCTTGGAGCTCAGAGGGAAATGCTGAACTCTAACACACAGATTCTGCTGGCAGTAAATGACTATGCCCTGTAAAAGGGGGAGAAAAAAAAATTCTATTTGAGTGATGCCATTGGAATGTTAAAAGAAATTTAGAGGGGAAAAATTCAGGTGAATAATACATATTGGGCCTCTGGCCCCTAATTTGACATTCAGGTCAGATCAAAACCAACCCTATAAGATCTTAGAATTTAATGTCATATAAAAATGCTATTGGGCAAGGAGCTTTATCACACACAGCCATGAAAAATATGGGAGGCACCATCTCTGGATATTTTTCTATCAAATTTTTACTCATTTCACACTTTTTACAAGCACGAGCCAAAAGTGCTATATTTGAGCATCTACATTTGTTGGAATTTCTTTAAAAAAATAAAACAAACAGAAAAATTCCATTTCACACGTGCTAAGTGGTGTAATAGTAAACCATATTTAAAAGTTGGGAAAGGCTTCAGTTTTCATTGATGTATAAAATGTCCACATGTAAATATTGGAACCACTTTTAAATAAAGGTTGCTGCAATCATATTTTTTAAGAAAATAAAATAATCATGAAGTTCAACATATGGAGCCTTCATGTGACTGTAAGCGTGTGTATGTGTGTGCGTGTGTGTCTACGTGTTTTTAATTCCCATGATTAGCAGAATGACAACATGTGTGAAGATAGATGATGGCTATTTTAAGCAGCACAAAAATGTAAGGAGGAGATACAGAATGAAAAGGCGAGAGGAAAAAGAGATCAAGCAAGAAGAGGTACATGGGTATAAGACTGGAAGAAAAGATGAATTTCTCTACACTAGGAAAATCAAAGGAATGTGTTTCCCCTTACGGCGATCACCACATTTTTCTAGAGCTTAACACATTAACACCAAAAAAATAGATTTGTGCTATAAATACAGCTGTCTTCAATGCCTATCTCTTGAATTACTTTCCCCTATGATTCTTTTGTGTTCCTATGACAAGGCCATTCCCTCATCTGACATTTTTAGTTAGGAAAT
>NW_007737540.1:0-561 GCF_000696425.1 Galeopterus variegatus | reverse complement strand
ACTAGGAAAATCAAAGGAATGTGTTTCCCCTTACGGCGATCACCACATTTTTCTAGAGCTTTACACATTAACACCAAAAAAATAGATTTGTGCTATAAATACAGCTGTCTTCAATGCCTATCTCTTGAATTACTTTCCCCTGTGATTCTTTTGTGTTCCTATGACAAGGCCATTCCCTCATCTGACATTTTTAGTTAGGAAATACCAACTTAAGTTTTCTTTGATCATCATGCTGTTTCCTCTGCCTGGAAACTCTGCTCCGTCTTTTGCCCCTAGATAACTCTTCCTCTTTCATCTAGACTAGCTCAGCTGTTTCACTACCCAAGAAACCTTCCCTGCCTGTCTTTGCCCTCTTTCTTAGTTTTGCTGAATTTGCCAGCTGTGTACTCTGAGAGCACATTGTATTTAAATAAACACTTACTGTCTCTCCCATGAGGCTGCAAACTTCTTAAGGGAACAGCCATGTCTTATTCAAATAGGACATTTCTAGAGCCTAATACGGTGTCCTAGGTGCTTAATATATACTCTTTGAACTAAAATGCACTACTAGTTTAATGCTCT
>NW_007737539.1:51611-51989 GCF_000696425.1 Galeopterus variegatus | reverse complement strand
GGTTTCTCCTATGTTTTCTTTAATAAGTTTTATTGTCTCGGGGTGTATATTTAAATCCTTGTTGGTTTTAGTACATGGTGAGAGGTATGGGTCGAGTTTCGATCTCCTGCAAATGGATATCCAGTTATCCCAGCACACTTTGCTGAAGAGGGAGTCCCAACCCCAGTGAATAGGCTTGATGCCTTTGTCGAAGATCAAATGGCAGTAAGTGCGTGGGTTGATTTCAGGGTGCTCTATTCTATTCCATTGATCAGAGTCACTGTTTTTATATCAGTACCATGCTGTTTTGGTTATTATAGCTTTGTAGTATAGTTTACGGTCAGGTAGAGTAATACCTCCAGCTTTATTTTTTTTGCTCAGCATTGCTTTGGCTATTCG
>NW_007737539.1:47951-48617 GCF_000696425.1 Galeopterus variegatus | reverse complement strand
TTTTGCATTTCGGGTATCTCTTTTTGGGTGTTTGTTCATTTTGGCAGGGATTTTCTCTCGAATCTTGGACCTCCGATTCAATTCTCCTAAGGAGTGTGTTTTCTGCCCTTTGCTATCAGGGCTTTGTCACACTCTGTGAACACTAGATGGGGCTATTGAGCCTTGCAAAGCATTCCTGCAGGGCGTGTAATTGTTCTTTCTTTCTTTCTTTATTTCTGAGATTCCGCCTCCTTTTGCTGGACCCCTCCCCACTCTGTGTGCTCAGGACAGGGCTGAGGCGTGTCTTCTACAAACCTTGACTTTCAGTTGAGTCATCAAAGGTGTGCCCTGCCCCACCCTGCCCAGCAGGTGTCCTGACTCTCCGACTGCCGGGAGTGAACTCCTCGGGGGAGTGTCCCTCAGCACACAATTTTTCTTTGACTCCCCCCTGAATGGGTCAGCCCTTCTGGAGAGCTCACTAGTAACTTCAATGTAGTTCGAGGGGTCTCTTTGCTCCCCTCTCCCCACCAGAAATCAATTAGGGGTTCTTCCAAACTGAGGTCCCCAGAGATGGAATCTGCCTCTCGGGAAGAGGGAGTTTATCTGGGGCCGACGCCCAGGGTGTGGCGGAGAGACGATCTGGGCGGGCTCCTCTTCCCTGCCCCCCCGACGCTGGCCGGGGGCTCC
>NW_007737539.1:33508-47178 GCF_000696425.1 Galeopterus variegatus | reverse complement strand
GCGGAGAGACGATCTGGGCGGGCTCCTCTTCCCAGCCCCCCCGAGGCTGGCCGGGACCTTCCCATGCTGCCAGCCCCATCTGAGAACCGCGGGAAGAGTGGGACTATAGGCCGGTCCACAGGCCCCGGAGTGCTCCGAGTCGAGGTAAGCAAATAGCACGTCTCAGTCGGGAGTCACGCCAAACAGAGATGGCTGGCCTGCCCTCACTAAGCCCTCAACCGAGAAAATGGAGGCAGCTCTGTTGTGGGCGCCTAGCCTGGTGTGGTAGGTGGGAGCCAGGCGGGCGGGGAACAGTTGGGCTTCGTCCCGCAAGTGGGGCTGGGCTGGGGGTGACTCACAGAGCTTGCAGAGTTGGGCCGGTCTGGCACGTTTCACTCTGTTTCTGCTGGCTTTCTTGGCCTTTGTTGTCTGGGCTGCTCGCCCGTCCCCGCAGCAGGGCTTGGGTGCTCTCAGGAGTCCTCTTCTGTGTCAGCCCCAAAACCTCGAACCTGGTGCCACTTGTTTGTTGCTGTAGGATCGTTGTTGAAAGAATTATTCGCCTTTTGTTGCTCTTGGAAATGCAATTAATACTCTGGTATCACCGCGCACACCTCTCAGGATCACGCTGTCTCCTGGCACGGCCGCTCCAGACCCGTCACCATCTTCAGTCCACTCGTTCATTTTTTTAAGCACACATTCATTCATTTATTCATTCAGCAGTACTTAGTGAGCACCACTAAGTGCCAGGCACAATCCAGCAACATCTGGATAGAGACCATGGCTGTTCCATCATGGCCTGGTGTCCCAGAAAAGATAAAGTCTTAAAGCAGCATATGCATCAGGAAAATTTTGATTCTCTTTTGGAAAGTCAATGATAATAATAAAAGCCACCATTTATTAAACAAGTGTTATGTTCTGTACTGAGGATTTTATATCTGTTATTTGGCTTAATACTTACATACCTGTTTTTATCATTTCCATTTTGGAGATGCCAAAATTGACTGGTTAAATCATTTGATTGAGATCACTGCATGCTAAAGGGGAGAGCAAGATTTCTAACCATAGTTTGTTTAAATGCAAAAGATTTGGCCCAAACCACTCTGTGGGTTTACCTTAATAATGATTTGTTTATTTTTCACAACTCAAATCCCAGGTTTTTTTTTTTTTTTCTTACTTCCCGAATTTAACTTTGTGTAATAGAAAAGTAGCCCAAGAGCAACTTGGCTTCCTTGGTAGGGGTCAATTTTAAGGAACTTTATATAATTTCTTCCCGCTTCCTACAACACACACACACACACACACACACACACACACACACACACTCAAAGGGACACACATAAATATGTTCAACGAGAATACACCTGAGTCCTAAAATCTTAATGGGTAATGTATGTTTTTAATGAAGTTTTCATGAAGCAGTGAAGGAGAGGTTTATATTGTCTTTCCCACTGCAAAACTTTATAAAAATCTTCTTCAGGTGGCAGACTTCTGCCAGAGTTCCTTGCACATCATAGCTGCTATAGCCGTTTTTCTGCTTTTGCTGTTTCTTCTCCTTTTAAAACCTTATTTCTAGCCTCTCTCTCCTCCCCTTCCTACTTATTGACAGCTCATGTTTTCTCCTGACACAACCAAAGCTTACTAGAAGGTTCTATCCTTCCCCTTTTTTATATACTCTCCCATTTGTAGTCCATCTAGCCAAAAGACTGATTTTCCTCAAGATCTAATCTGCTGTGGAAGTAATCTACTATTGTTTTCAGTCATTGAAATTTTTATAAACTACATATAAAGTAGTAATTAAACTTACTTTATGAACATTTTTCGAATTCTTATAAATATAATGTCTTTTATTTTAGAAACATCTAGTAATATGGAGTTATACCCTAAGTTCTAAAACTGAATTGTATTTGAATTAGCTTCTAAACTATGAACTGAAAATTGGAAAAGAGCACACAAAATACATTTTTACTTCTGCTTTGTAGAGCATTAATTGAATAATTTGCACTTATGAAAAATTTTGAACTTGATTTCCTTTTAGGAATTGTTATCCATTATTTCTTTAGACTGAGAAACATACCTTGTGGATAATTTTGTAGCTCTACCTTCTTATTCACAATACCTTCACCACATTACTTTTTGGGAAACTACATTGAATATCTGAGTCTATAATGACTCTTTATCAAAACGTGGATAAATATTTACCCTAAGTAAATATGAAATGTACCTGATTTGCTGTATTTCATACATTTAGAAAGGGTCAAAAAGAAATAAAAAAAGTCTTTCATTTAATTATTGACTTACTTATTAACGTGAGCAACCTCAGAAAAAGTTGAAGTTTTAAAATTATATGTTCAACAGATATTAGTTGTTAATTAGCACCTCCAATTTCAGGTATTACTCTGGTAAAAATAAAAGAACAAAAATAAAAATTAACCATTGAAAAGCTCTTACATCTTTTTGCTTTGCTTGACACCAAAATTAAATAATAAAACATAATTTTAAGGCTATTCTGAACAGAGCTAACAGGGCTAATTGTGCTAGAGAAAGCAGAGAATTTTTGCCCAGATGGTTGGCCACAGAACTGGCCAAATTCAGCCAACCCACAGGAGCTGTGGGAAAGGCTGTTCTACCAATGGGAAAATATAGTGCCTTTCAAACTTGGATTGCCAAAACCAAAATCTAAGGATATTATATTGTGATATTTCTTATCTCTGATGAAAGTCATAAATAAAAAGAACATTATATCGTATAGTTAGGATAAAAACTATTTGTGATCCAAATCAGTGGACTGAAAATTTAGCCATATCCTCCTTGCAGCCATTTCTGATCTCCTCCAATCTCTTCTCAGTACTAAAGCCAGAGTGACCAGTTTAAAACGTAAATCTCATTATGTCACTGCCTTGCATGAAACTATTCAATGGCTTCTTTTTGTTCTTGGAATAAAACCCCAAATACTTGACATACTGCAGGTCCTGCATGATATGACCCTGCCTTTCCTCACTCAGTCTGATCATGGAGCACACTGGCCTATGGCTCTTGTTGACCCGGACCTATTAACCATAAGGTTCTGGCCCATGGACATTTTGCTGTTTCCTATCTATGGAAAGTTCTTCCCAGGCAATTCATCAACTCACCCTTACCAAGTTAACTTGAGGTCATATCAAATATTTTTCTCAGGAAATCCTTCTCGACCAATCCTCATTTCCATTCCACCCTCATTACATCAGGTTGCCTTCTTTATAGAATCTCATAGCATCTTCTATTTTTCTTTTAAATAAGTTAGCACAGTTTAGCAAAGTGCATAAAGTATAATATGTGCTAATTAGTATTTGTAGAATGGTGAATGAATAGAAGTAAAATATTTTTTTAACAGAAATAGGAAAATGACAGTAAGAAAGAGGCATTGATGTTGTTGTATTCAAAAATATGTTTGTGGTATATATTTCAATCTCATGAAAAGTGGAAATGAATGCAGAAATTGTATTTACATTCATTTTTTCATGCAAGATTTTTAAAGACAAATTTAAAACACTAGTTTATTTATTGCTCAAAATGTAATATCCTAGTGGTGATAGTTGCACAAAGCTCTGAATATACTAAAAACCACCAAATTATACACTTCACAAGGGTGAACCTTATGGTGTGTGAAGTAAGTATACTTCAATAAAACTCTTATTAAAAAATGCAGTATTCTAATGTAGCTATGAGAACTTAAAGATACCAGCACTCACTAGAAGTAGTTTATTCTCTATAATTTTGATGTTATCAATCAAAAAACAAATCCAGACTCAGGTAAGGAGAGACTTTATTCTGAAAGACTATTGAAATGGGGAGAATGCTCCTACCCAAAAGATTTGTATCTCCAAGGCAGAAAGGGCTTTTCTTTTATAGGGAAGGGGAAAAAAGGCTGGAAATACTGGCTGCTGGGGAGTGGAAATGGTAAGATGCATGATTGGAGAGTTGAGCAGGAGATGTCTTTCTTTGCAGTAGATGATTCCCAGCTGCTTAAGAGGAGGTTTTTCAGTACTCCAGTGTCTGCTTAAACTCAAGAAAGGGCCAAAGTTTAGAGACATGGGGGAAGCAGAAAAGCTTGACTAAAGTTTGGTCAATTCAAATTAACAAGTATTTTGTCCAGATTGGTCAGTGGGGAACAAGAAGTTTGATTATGAGACAAAGAATGAGACAAGACTGGGTCCAGCCTTACCATAGGTAAAGAAGAGGGGTGTCCTAGAGTCTTATCTAAGTCATCTGGGGAAGGGTCATTCTTTGAAGTTAACTCTTTACTAGAGCACAAAAGGGTGGGGTGATTTCTTTACTGTTGCTGTTTTCTAGGAGGATGGGGCTCAGGTGAAATTCAATATTGTCAGTACTCTCTCATAAAAAGAATTCCTCCAAAAGGTATTTGGTTACATTGATGAAAGCAGTGGTCAGTGCAGACTGTCAAGTGGAACATATTCCAAATAACACCAAACCAGTGAATTCTCTGTGCCCCATACATTACAATAAGCTGTAGATATCTGCCTCAGATGGGTAGGCCAAGAAAGAGGTTTAGGTTTATAGCACACGAATTTTCTGTGTTTGAAATATTGTCACTTTATTGTGAAATATCAAAGTTCACAAATTTATTCTTGCCTTGGGAAGCATTTCTGTGAGCATCCTAATAGAGGGGGTTAGAATATAGTTTTGGCAATAATTGCAGGCAGTATTAAATATTTTATGAGAAATACATTAGTGTAAATCACCATTTTTAAAAGTGAAACATGAATCACCACCCAAAGAATTGGACTTCAGTGCAAGATATCTTGATTTATCTTCAGTGTTGATACTGTGTATGTAAATGCCATTTCTCAGAAGCATAAAACTCTGGGTATAATATATTGGTTAGTGTAAGCAGTATAATATATATTTTTCAGGCTGTGCTAGTTTCATTAATCATGTATTTTAAGAATTTAAGCTTATTTTTTATGAGGCATTGCATTACATGTGGCATTGATATGCATGTGTAATTTATTACTTGGCAAGTGAATTATCCTAGACTATTTTATGTGCTTGATATATTGATTTTCAGTTGTGATAGATCATTTTAAGATTGCACGGCTTTACTTATGGTGATTTATCCACAGAATCACATAGACTGTGGGGCAAGCTGATGCAGCCCTTTGAATACTTTCTATCTGCTATAAATAGAGTTGTTAACTGAAATTCTTAACCCCAGTAGGGAAACATATTTAGCAAGCTGAAAGAAATAACTTTCACACAAGCTCTAATTAGTTGTTGAGTAAGTGCCCGTAAAAAGAGATTTCAATATGTCTTTTTCTTCTACATACTAATTTTGTAACCCAATTTTTTTTTAATCAATAGGCAGTGAGGTATACTGTTAAAGAAAGAGAAAGATGTCATCAGTTTGCTTACAAGGTCTGTCTTCTATGACTGCTGATTGTCTTTTAATCTTATCAGCTCAAATATGTACATATGCATTGACTTGAAATATTATAACCCTTTCTCTGTAGAAAATTCCCTTTGAACATAGTTTCATGCAGAAAAAAAATACGCAGCACTCAAATACCAAGGATGTGATGGCTACTGGTGGAGACACAGAATAAAGGAACCTGGTAAGTAAAAGGGAATATTTTTTAGAATGTGGGCAGTATTTTTGAATTTCTAATAAACAATCAAGGTCACCCTGAAAAAACATGCCATTTTGTTACTGATCCCATGGTACCTAAATCACAGGAGCATTTGAAGGAATATCCCTGAATATAGAAGGGTCGTTGGTACTTACTAAGCACTTGAAAAATACTGTTGAATAAATTAAGGAAAGAATGTGTCACATATTGTAGCCACAAATTGGGCCCTAGAGTCAGACAATTCTTTAATCTGTCCTAGCTGTTTGGCCTTAGACAAGTTGCCTAACTTTTTAAGCTTCAGTGTTCTCATCTAAAAATGCAAATAAAGACAGTACCTTAACTCAAAAAGTTTTTGTGTGGATTAAATGAAGTGATACAGGTAAATCACTTATCACACTTATGGGTAGATAATATGCTCACAGTAAATATTAGCTGTTGCTTTTCACATTATTCTTCTTTATGTTCATCACTTATATTCTTCCCATAAGTCTCTTTAGGCATTTACTTTTTTCACAAATGTATTCGTTGACTTGAAAATGAGAGCTGTACATAATGACAGTGTGATTCTTCTTTACTTGCTTTAATAGAATACCTAACACCTAAAATAAAACATAAGACTTTAATTTCAATGTTACCTTTGGAGTAATTTTCAGCACATTTAAATGTGAAAAGGAAACCTTATTTTAGGAGAAAAGAAATATAGCCATCTTATGCTGTGTTTTTAGAAAGAATATATTTTAAAAATGGTTAAAAGGAAAATGGTCAAAAGGAAAAGTATGTTTGCAGAAACAACGCTCTATGCATTCTTTTGAGATGTGGGGCTGAACTACCATATGACCAAAGTTGCAGAAAAAGACAATCTGACTTTCATACCTCATGGATCGATAATTATAGTAACAATTTAAAAGAAAAGAAAAAACCGCAAACTTATAAATAAGCAGCACAAACTTACCTATACAGAATTGCATTAAACACAAAACAAATAAGTTGCTGAATAATGATTAGGACTCTCAGCTGTTGTTGTAGAAATTGCCACAAGATGTCATGCAGTTCTTATTCTGTCTCCTCATGGAAGGTCTGTAGATTTTGTTAAAGAGTACTATGTCCCTCAGAATTTAAATTTAAGCATAGCCCTGTTGTTCATGTATTCAGTTTAGCCTCTGAGGAGTATTTTTGCATGTGTCATAGAAAGTCAATGTATATTGGGTCTGTGCTGTGACTTTAGCAGAACCTATTTTAGAAGCAGAACCATTTGGGGCTTTACTTAGGGAATTTTGTTACAAAAATAATAAGAAACAAACAAACAAAAAAGCCTAAAACATGTTCACAAATAAGAGAGAGAATGTTACCTTGTTATTAAAATAATTTTTAAAAGAGCTAGTTTACACACTGTGATTTAAAATAGAATATCTGAACTTTTATTTTGAAGTTGATGTATATTTCTTCACCAGTAATGTTCAGAGAAAATTAGTTTAGCTAAAGGAACCTGTGGCTGAAATTCAGAAGACTTGTGTTACCTTGTTTAGCTTTCACTTATACCTTCCTAATTGTGCCATAGATCGCATAGCCATCTATCCTATCTGAATTATAATTTCCTAATCTGTAATTAGTTTATGTGAGAACCACATGTCATAATATGTATTGAAAAGCTTCATAAATTTTATATTATTACAGAATTAGAAAGTTCTGGCCATTCCTGTAGTTTTCAGGTCAACTGGGGCATGTGGGGTTGGGGGAAGTCCTGGAATCTCTCCAAGGATAATTGAGGGTGGGGGAGTAGGAGTGTGTGAGGGAGTGAAGAACTGGGGACAGACTAATATTTCTCCCAGTTGCCTTTTCTCCTAGCCCTGCTCTTTTGGAATGAGTTTTCATTTGTGAAACTTCTTTGCTCAATTTCTTTTTTTTTTTTTTTGAATACCACCACCATTAGGCTACATTTGCCATACAATTTTCTTGAGGAAGTTTTATGTTGATGCACCAAAAACTAAAAATTTAATCTTCAACTTCCTTGTTGTAAAAAAGTCTATTGGGTACCGCACAATGGGCATTTTTTCCTGGCCAAGTTTACCTGTGTAAGACCCGTGCACTATGCACAAATCCCACGCCAGGGGTGGCTCACTTCACGAAGACCACAAGACAAGAGATTGCTGCAATTAGGCAAGAGGAGTTTTACTTCAGCATGCTGGGTCGCTTTGCCTTTCGGAAAAGCGGCCCCCCTCTCTTTACATTGGAGTTTTTATACACTCTCTTGTGACAAAGACTTTATTCATGGTCAGGCTTAACAATCACTTGGGCTCTGCCAGGTGTCCTTAAGATAAGAGGGCTGGTTAGTCCTTGAGACCGGCTGGCCTCTGGAATGTGTGTCTAGTTCTGCTTTGACCTCTAAAAAGTTGTTTCACTTAAAATACCTTTAGATATGTTTTCCTCATTTTTAGTAAGTTCTTACAGGAACAATTTGTGCAGGTTAAGTTAAAGTCATACTTTTCTGTTACAATTTGTGCATGCTAAAGTTATACAGGCAACAGGGCAGGTTAAAGTTACTTTATAACACCTGCAGGCTCCAGACTCTGGCCATGCTCTTCTCTCCCTTCCTCCTTACCCTCCTTCCATCTCAGACCTCCACTTTCTTCTTTCATGAGCACTGCACATGTCTTGCAGTTTATGTTGCCAATTAGGTATCTTTAGATTCACTGTCTCTTTCCATATCAGGTTCTTGAGATAGACAGTCTTTACTTAGGTGGCCTATCAGGACATATTCTAAATAAAGATGGTTCTTACCCTGAGTAGAACCATCCAGCAGTAAAAATCACATTCTGTTTCTTTTAAAATTCACGTGGTATGTGCTACGGTACTTATTGTGCTGAACCAATAAAACCTGCAGACCTGGTGCCAACCTTCATATTTTCATATTTCATATTAAACTGTTTTCTAATGTTTTAAACTGGGGTTCACAGAATTAAGTTAATTCTCCTGTTTCATGAAACACTATTGTATTGGTCTGTGCAAGTCTACCTGGTGCCAACCTTCATATTTTCATATTTCATATTAAACTGTTTTCTAATGTTTTAAACTCGGGTTCACAGAATTAAGTTAATTCTCCTGTTTCATGAAACACTATTGTATTGGTCTGTGCAAGTCCCCTTATTTTTCTCTTTTAAGTATTATTTTCACTTTATTTCCTATTACCACTCATTTTTTCCTACTGCTATGAATTTAAAGAATGTCTATTAAACTTCCCCTTTATATATTTGTATACATGTAGGTACAGAGCTGAAAATATATATACTATCCCGTGTGTGCTTAAAGTAAGTATAAATGGCTTTACCCTATAAATCTTATTCTCTTCCTGTTTTCAAACATCTATTTATTTTGAAAGGTATCCTGGATGCTACATGTATATCTAGCACCAAGTGGTATATCATTTTGCAGCATCTTTTTTTCCCCCTGTGTCCATATGGAATTATAGTAAAATAGGGCCTATTTCTTATCTACAAGAATAATTTCATTTAAATCATGCATTGTATTGCATGGAAAGTACTCAATCAATGGTAATTAATTACATGAGACTAATCTGAACATAACAAACACATCTAGACTTTATATCTAACATCTGTGATTACATATCTAAATACAGTATCTTTTTCTTATGGAACTGAAATTGTAAATTCTAAATTGAGCAATACAGTTTAAGCAGATAAGAAAATTTAACAAGAAATGCCACATGTTCTAAGTTAGAGGATTCCAGATTTGCTTCTACATCAGACATATTTGGACACCTTATAAAAAATACTGAGTCCTCAGCCACCCTAGCTGTACTGATCAGAATCACTGACGATGGCTCTCTGTAATCTGTATTTATATATACCGACTTTCCCAGGCAATTTGATGTGGCCAGTTCTGAATATTGCTGCTTAGAGTACATACTATTTTTGAAACTGATTGGAAATGAATAGCCAAATCTTCCATGACTAGTCTGTCATAGAAAGGGACTAAATTTAATGGTGTTAATGATGTCATATGTTGTTTTGAGCCTGAAATGCTATTTGTTAGTTAAGCATTTAAAGTTTAAAAAAGTAATATTTGTAGTAGTTATTGCACAGAGCCTCCAATTAATGATTCTCATTGCTAATGTTAGATAAAAATATAAAACTTTAACAGTATCTTGAATTTATTCTTGGTCTAATAATTTCTAGGTCTGAGTGTTTAGGTTCCCCTCTGTGTCAAGAATTAATGAGTAAAAGTATTTTCAGATCAGTTAGCTTTGTGGTAGTTCATTTCAAATAACATACATTAATGCATGAGATTTCTAATTCTTTGACTACTTATTATAAAATTTTTGTGTGTGTGCATGTGTATATATATATTGGTAAATGTACAGGCTGTATGGGAGTGATAAAGATTCCTATATCAAACTTTACATGCTAGTCTAAAGATCGTAAATAAGCTCAAAATTTGTCTGAACACGTGTTCACTCACAGCATGAGTACTTGGTCAATTCAGATAAATCCAAAACAAACTCCTGAGTAGATGGGTACTTACTGGTTACAAGGGAAAAATGACAGGTTAGCATATCACTTGTAGTTAAACATGCTGGTCTCAGCTATTTGAGAGGGATTGATGACTACACATTTTACTTGCCACTCAGAATTTTACCACAACCAGTTTTAGAGCCACATTTCATGATGCCCTATGAATATGTAAACTCTGATCTGTCTGACCAGAATTGATTGTTATAGATTCATACCAGACATTTTTCTTCCACACCAGTAGCTGGATGATTTCTGGAAACAGGAACAGAAAAAAATATTTTCTAAACACAAATTGTGCAGGTATTGTATGCATATTGTTTCACTGGGAATAAATTATAGACATTAATTAACAGATGGTGACTTACATTGTTTGAGAAGAAGAGATTTCCCTTATTAAATGGTGGCTGAAGTGATTATAGAAGATATTATACTGGAGTTGTATTCCCTAAAGATGTGGTGGTAGCTTTTTTTTTTTCTTTTTTCTTTTAAGCTCTCAGCAACTCAGAGCTCTTCAAACCCTGAAGGTTTGATAAGAGCAATTGAAAAGCTATGAGCAAAGTGTTAACAGTATTCCATTTCAGCAAAGAGGGATTAATTAAACTCAATTCATAAATCTTCAACTGCTTATGTCAAGACTTTAGAGTGTTAAAGGGGAAAAGTACTCGACAGAAAAAAAAAAATGCATCGTTTTTCTTCAAATGGATGGGAGTGGAAATGAAAGATGAATAAGCAAAAGATGATCACATATGATCTATGACTGTCTTGCTACAAGGCGGGCTGTCCAGGCAGTCAGAGAATTGAGTGCATTAAAATGCTGCTTACTTATTGGTGTTTGGGGTAGTCCATATCTCTTTTCAGGGAAAGAAGATAATGTTGTTCTACTTATGTAATCCTTAGATTTTAGCAAATCGTGGCTCAAGTACTGGGAATCACTAAAATAATTTGTTAAATCACAAAAATGGAAGCTTTTATGCATCAATAATTAAGTAAAATTCTGAATGTACAAAATTTCAGGCAAGTTTCACTAATAGACATTTACTTATAATAATTTTTTAACAAATCAAAAGTTTATATATTAAAAACATGTAGTTTTCTATATAGAACATTTTCTTAAAGATGTGCCAGTTGTAGAGATTTTAACTTTATCTGTTTTATTCATGGAACTGAAGATCCATGGTGTACTATGTGCTGCCATTTTGTAATGTAATTTTCCCAGGAAAGATAAACATGTTAATAATAATAATAATAATGATCACAACAGTAAGAAAAGATGCCATTTAAAAAAGCATTTTATCTTCTATTTATTTTTAAATAGAGGAAAAGAATATACTTGTATGCAGAAATAATTATAGAAAACAAGCATCATAAGCTTTATTAATGTGAAAACATAATTGTATGATCATAGTGTATGTATATTCATATCTATGGATTAAATATTAACATAAGTCTGATGTTACCTATGTAAGAGAAAAATAGGTAAGAAGTCTTAGATAATGCCAGCGGAAAATACCAGGAAATATCTTTTGAGTATTATTTGCATAGAATGAATTTTTCTTTTTCTTCACCAGAAATAAATGGAATTTCCTACTCTTCTGTGCTGATTCATTTTATATATTTCACCCCTATTTATTTTCATTGCTACAGTGCAATAACGTTTGATGAGAACTCTTAAGCAATCCCAGGGGAAGATAGTATTGACAAAGTTTGCTTTTAGCATCCAGGTATAATTTTCCAGAAATAAAGGCCCATTTATGTTTTCCTTGAGGAAAATTTATTTTTCAATTGGCCATATGTTTTTTTTTGTTTCTCCACCAGCTCTCCTAAATCAAAATACTTCATTCAAATGATATAGTTTCTCAGCAGCAACTTAGACTCTTGGGAAGTATTGCTGACAACTGGGGAAAGCATATGGCACAATCTTTCGAATAAGAGCAAATAGTGGCAAAATCCTAGCTTTGCCATTTTAAGAATAAGTGATTTTGGAAAATTGCTTAGCCCCCCACCTTCAGTTTCATCATTTCTAAATTGAGGGATCTTTATTTCACAGTGTTGACAAGATTAGATGAAGCAACATATATAACATCTTTAGTACAATTCCTAGAATTTAACTATCTCTCAATAATGTCAGCTATTACTATTATTATTACCACCATTATGAAAATTCTTTAACCCACTGCCTGTGACTGAGACAACCTTAACATTCCCCTCAGCTCAACTAACCTATTTACAGGCTTCTTCCTCATTCTAGACCCCTGACCTACTTTTTCTTAGAGCATTTACTTTAGAAAACTTACAATTTTAAGTTCTTTCTCTGCCCCTTTTAGATAGAATCCTTTTTAGAAAGTCTCTTCCTGGTTTTTTTTAACCCTGGACTCTATCTCTCAAGGACCCCTCATTAGAGGTGGGGTGGGGGCATCCCTTTGAAATGTAATCATCAAAGAAGATAGTTCCTGTATCTTACATTTTCTGTAGGAAGAAGTAAACTAACTTCAATGGGCACTCCCTTCAAGTTGAAAAACTACCTCCTGTCATGAAAATAGGAAAAAAGTTTACTTTCTTTGAGTAAAGCCAATTAACAAACACAGATGGCCTGTGATCCTCACACCCAGCTCTTAAAAACTCCCCTGCCCTTTATTTCAGCAGAGCTGAGTTTACAGGCTTGGTCTGTTCTGTTTCCCCCACTGCTGGCAATAGTACCAGAATAAAATCAATTTCTATTTACTCATCTCATCCAATGCAACTTTTTCTTTGATACATAATTCGTACTAAGTACTCTATACATGGCAGTAGTAGATGTTGTTTTTATAATTATTAGAATAGTGATACAAAGCATCACCTTTCTTCTTTATTTTCCCCTTAATATTATTCTGTTACATTCTACAATAAAGAAATTAAATGCAAATATTTAGTGTACAAGAATGCAATATGCATATTACATAGATCATGACAATTCGTTTTGGAAAATAATCAGTCTGAATTTGAGGAAGTATTCAAAAATAAAATTAAAATTGTAAGCAATTACCAGGTCATGTTTTGTAAACTAATGAGGTTGGCTTAGTGCCTAGTGCTGATTAGCCAGTGAGGACACTTTAAGAGGGAAGTAAAATGACAGGCTAAAAAGAGGATGTATTCTGAAATTAGGATATTCACATGCATATGGGTTATTAAGGTGAATGGTACATTTAGAGCCAAAATGATTAAGTTAGAATTATAGCAGGTTTAAAACTTATAAAAACATCTTGATGCAAAAAAATGTATTATTCAAAGAGATCTAGAAAATATTCCATATGTGCTGGGATTTTGCTTTTATATCCCCTCATGAAGAGGAAAATTTAGAGAGAATCAAAGTAACAGGCATTCCACTCATACAAAGTATCTTTACTGTATTATGTTTAGCTCCATTCCAAGACAATAATAGTAAATAAATAAGATAAAAGTACTGTGTAAAATTAATATTCATTTGCAATATATTTGGTAAAAAAAAAGTGTAGATATTGATTACCTAATATAGAAATGGTGGCCATAGGTGAATGTAGGA
>NW_007737539.1:31421-31903 GCF_000696425.1 Galeopterus variegatus | reverse complement strand
CTTGACAGTTGTCCTCAGTTAAGGTGAGAGTGTCAGGCTTCAGTACACCTGTTTAGACAAGCTTTTGGATGCAGACTGACTTGAGGAGAAAGAATGACTTTGGGCCAGACAGCCATTCAAGGACCATTCCAGAGAGGTCTGACAGCTGAAAGTGATAAGCCAGCCAACCATCTTGCCAGCTTCTGGGGGTTCTGGCTGACCCAGTACAGTATCCATAACACTTATTCTAGATCAGCCTTATATTTCCCATTCTCCAATTTGAATTCAAGAAGGTTGAAATATAGGTAAGCTATTAATATTTATTAGCTAAGCAAAGCCTTCCAGGTAAATGTGTTCTCATTATTTACATTTAGAAGAAATGTTCCAGAGGGTTTATTTCAGCCTCAAATTTTATCTACCCCAATTCTTATTCAAATTAGAAAGTTTAGTGTTAAGGTACAATAAATATAGGGAAAAAAGAAAGAAAAAATAATGGGGGGGGG
>NW_007737539.1:28153-30544 GCF_000696425.1 Galeopterus variegatus | reverse complement strand
GCTATAACAGAAATACCTGAGACTAGATAATTTATAAGGAAAAGAGGTTTATTGGCTTATGACTCTGGGACAGCTGCATCTGAAACGGGCCTCAGGCTGCTTCTACTCATGGCAGAAAGTGGCAGGGAGCTGGTGGGTACAAGCAGATCGCATGGCGACAGGAAGGAAGAGAGAGAGAGAAGGTGCCAGGATCTTTTCAAGCAACGAGCTCTTGCGGGAACTAATAGAACAAGAACTCACTCATTAATTTCCCCTCCCCTAGGGAGAGCATTAATCCATTCATGACTCAGTTTCCAACACTGCCACATTGGAGATCAAATTTCCACATGAGTTTTGGAGGGGACAACACATCCGAACTACATCATTGGCTAAATAGACAACTACACTCTCACCTCTGTTTTTGCTTTCAGTCTTCTGCAAAATTTGGTTTGGTCAATGAACATGAAGAAAATCCAAACTTACATAGATTGGTAGTTGGAAAGGGAGGATATCATGGAACTCCCAAAAAGGTCTCCAGGACCCCTCAGGGGTCCTCAGACTGTACTTTAAGAAATGCCGGGCTAGGTTATCCTAGTGTCCCTAAGACTCAGTGGTTTACAGCAAAGCCCACCTAAATCTCAGAGACTGACCACAGTAAAGGTTTGTTTCTTGCTCACACTTCATTTCATTTCGGATCAGCTGGGGGCTTTGCTCTGTGGTATCCTCCCTCAGGGACATGGCTGTCTGGGTATTGCCCATCGTGGGGACAGAGCAGAACAGCATGGTGATTTAAGAATCATGAATGCACTGATTCTTAAAGATTCTACTGGGAAGTGACACCTCACTTCTGTTCACACTTCATTAACCAGAGCACCTACTTCAAAGAGGAGAGGAGGTCTTGTGAGAAAACAAAACATGACATAATATAAGCTAACAATATTATAATAAAATTGACAATATATTCAGCCATTTACTGAGTACTGATTGTGTACTCCTGTGCTTTGCTAGGGATTTTCATATTACCCGGATGGATTCGTGAATAGATCCTTGTATGTGTTCATGTGTGGAAATTATGATGCATAGTATAGTTGTTGGGAAAATAGAATAGTTTGGTCAGGGCCCTTGCCTCAGGTCCAGTTGGATGTGGTTTTAGCATATCCTTTGTAAGGTAATTGTGTGTGTGTGTGGAGTTAGTGCACATGTGCGCCAATGTATCTTTTTAGGTTTGTTGCTATTCTTGTGTTCTTCAGAGAGAGAGAGAGAGAGAGAGAGAGATCTTTTTAGGTTTGTTGCTATTCTTGTGTTCTTCAGAGAGAGAGAGAGAGAGAGAGAGAGGACTTTAATGAAGCAGGTGGGTGGGTGTCCACCTTGGGCGTCCAACCCTGCGTTGCCATGCTTTCCAACCTATAGCTCCAAGGACCATTTGGCCAGTTATCTAGCTCATAGACCTGCGTGTGAGGTGTCTGGGAACCCAGCTTGTCATGTGAAAGGTTTGTGGCCCAGTCTGTGAACGGGCTTGAGGGGCCTGTGAGCTCCAGACCCAGCCCTAGTTCAGCAGTTGGCCCAGTCAGTACAGGATTATCGTCAAGTAAAAGAGCCTGACAACTAGCGTGGTTGCCTAGCTTTACAATTGGCGTCATGAACAGGATTAAGAGCTCTACAATTGCCTGTGTTGACAGGGTTCTGACATTAGTTGAGTAGCATGACAATAATAAATACAAATATATGTTTTGAAGACAGTTAAAATGATTTGGATAAAAGAAGAGTTGGTCGTAATCGTTTATTCACCCCCGAAATAAATCCTATTATAGGGGCTAATAATTTAAAAAGAAAATGATTTTTCTTTCTTTAGGAAATAGTAGTTATATCTTGTGATGATTTACTTTTGTTATATCACTGATATATTAGTTTCCTATTTTCACTGTATGTAGGAATGCTGGTCAGAACTCACTCCATCTTCATGGTCTTCAGAGCTATGGCTACAATAGTTACAATTTTTTTCCTCCACGGGTAGCTTAGCAACCAAGGGAGGGACAGGAATGGAATGCTATGCTTGTAAGATAAGGGGAGTGACACCAGCAACCCCAAGACAAGCAACAGGAGGCTGTGGAGTGCCTGGAGATCTTCCACAGCTTTTGTCCTTTTGGCATAGCTCTATTTTTGTCCCTAAGTCTCTTATAAGCCTCAACTCTGCTCTTCCCATCCACCCTGGATGTGGAGAAAGCAGCTGAACAGGACTAGGATGGATCCATACTCTGCCCCATCCCTGTTAGTAACCACCCCATTAATAACAATAGTAATAAACTCCTTGTAAACCATATGGAGTCACCTGTGTTGTTCTCCGGTCCTAGGACACCTCGTCATTTTGGTGGACATTATACTGTTAGATCACATTTGGACACTGTAACAAAT
>NW_007737539.1:24357-26096 GCF_000696425.1 Galeopterus variegatus | reverse complement strand
GTGTAACTCACAGACTGGTGCTGTTCACAGTTTGTTACTTGATCAATGATGAAGTAGGTATAAGAATTTCATGTCATGGCAATGAGAGATTGTCATAAGAGCTTCTAAATACTAGTATTGATCTCAGTATCTGTACTTATCTTGTCATGGACAGATATCAAACAGTTCATGAATTGGCACTGGTTGGAGGGTCACATTTGAGGACTACTACTCTACCGCATAGTAAATAATGCAATAACTACTTTAAAAACTATTTTTTTCCAGATACCTTATAAACCAGACATCTACTCAGAGTTTTACTATACGTAACTTTCCCTAATCAGGGTCCACATTTTTATAACCATCATTGACCTTCCTCCAAATTCAAATTGTTCATCTTTTGTTCCTCTATCAATTTCTTGGGGTTATNGACACCTCGTCATTTTGGTGGACATTATACTGTTAGATCACATTTGGACACTGTAACAAATTTCCACAAACTCAGTGGTGTAAAACAACACAAATTATTATTTTTCTGTTCTGAAAGTAAGAAGTCCAAAGTGATCTTATAGGCTAAAACAGACGTGTCAGTAGGAATGTGTTCCCTTTGGAGGCTCTAGGGAGAGTACATTTTTTTTTTCCTTTTTCCATCTTCTAGAGGTTGCCTGCATTCCTTGGCTCTTGGCTCCCTCTTCTCTCTTCGCAGTACATCACTCCAACCTCTGCTTTCTTCATCACATCTCTCTGTCTCTGACACTTCTGCCTCTCACTTATAAGGACCCTTGTAATTACATTTGGCCCACTCAAATAATCCAGGACAATTTTCCCATTTCAAGAGCCATGATTTAATCGTCAGCAAAGTCTTTTTTGCTATGTACAATGACATATTCAGTTCTTCCAATTAGGACACAAAGATCTTTGGGGTGGAGTTTTATTATTCTGTCTATCATCTTTCATTCTGAAAAGGCTCAAGGAGATTTATAAGGGTTTCAGGACTACTTGTATGACCATAGGATCTGCATGTTTAGAATTTATATAAAAAATGTGTTCTTTTATACTCACAAAAACTGCTGAGTGCTGCCAGATATTCTTTCTTACTCCTAGCTGAAGATCACTTTATCCAAGAAGATTGATAACAATTGCAATTTTATCTTATGGGCTTCACGTGCTGTTATTATTCACATAAAAGCATAATGATCTCTGCAGTTTCTCTGAATTATTTTCATAGATAGCTAGACAACCCAGATATGCTTCAGAATGAATGATAGAAATATTTAAAACAATGCAAAGCAAAACAAAAAACACCATTTAACATCTAGACTTTTCCCCCCACTTAAGTAATTGTTAAATAGGTATATACCAAGGTCACCCATCCGTCTCAAGGATGCCTTTCTGTTGATCACTCTGTGTAGTGCATGCCATGTTGTTACATTCAGTATATCACTTAGATCACTCTGGCAAGGGGAAACTGGAATATAAGATAACTGTGCAGCTGTAGACCAGAGGCATTCAGAATTGCTACCTATCCTGTTTTCTTTAGAAGAAAATAAGAGTAAATATATAGCATTACTTTTAAGACAATGTCTTGGTTACTTTATAAATATTTTAGAGTCATGTTTTATGGGAATTATAGTCCTAATTTTTTTTCTTTGCTCCTATTAGTATGAAGCTTTGTTTCTTGTTTTGAATCAACGTTGGTAATATTTATGAAATTCCTACATTTGCCAAGCTACATGTAGATCTCTCACATACTCTCCATG
>NW_007737539.1:17447-23315 GCF_000696425.1 Galeopterus variegatus | reverse complement strand
TGACCTTCCTCCAAATTCAAATTGTTCATCTTTTGTTCCTCTATCAATTTCTTGGGGTTATAATCATCTATTTGAAGTAACTTTCAAATGCTGTTATGGAGTGTTCTTCTCAAAAGAATTTTTTTTTCTTAAAATGTGATAACAAGAAAACTTGTAAACTCATATACAAAATAACACAGCCAGAATGTAAAGCAGATCTGTCTGATTCCAAAGTCTGTGTGCAAGTACCTCTTTTAAAAGATGTCTTAAAATACTATAAATGTATTTTAGGGAATTGGGTTTTTGTTGCTGTTGTTTCTTTTACCTTCCCTACATTTTAATATAAAATCTAGAAATCTTGAAAAATCCAACTGAAAACACTCTTTGAAAATAAAGCTAAAATATTATTTATATATTTGCTAGATAATTAATACAATGAATACTATTTCCTCTTTGGAAAAAATAAGATGGTATGGAATGATAAAGAAAATTATTATTGCCAATAACTAGCAGAAGAAGCAAATCTAAGCAGTAATTGAGTTATGGGAGTGTAAATATAGGCCACCGATAAACCTGAGAACCCAAAATCAAACACGTGAGAAAGCAACCCTACTAGTATTTTAATCTAAATATATATTCTGGATGAATGACTAATGTGTGATCTTGTTTATAAATCTAGCATATCACACCCCAAATGCTAAGCTACAAGTAAGACCAGTGCTTGTTCACAAAGAGGTTTTTATCAATTTGCTGCAAATTGAGAAACTAAGGATTGTATAGTCAATTTTTTTTTTATAAAATAAAATACTCGATTTAAAGAACAGAGTTTTATTCTTAGATTTCCGAAATAGAGTTTTTAAAATTATGTCATTCTCCAAAACCTTTTTGAAATGCTTACTTGTCTGTGAAATTCAGAATTTGGGTCACTGCAAGTCTAGTGCAAAGAGTACAGGCAAAGGCTTCTGAGAACCTAGTTCACAGTTTACATTAGTAATTTTCTACATGTAACTGCAGTTTAAGTACCTCCCTACATTATAAATATTATGTGTATGAACACCGATTAATTGATTTAATGAATAGATGGACATGGAAAAGATTAACCATCACTCAATGTTATTGAAATATCTTGGTAAAAACCATGGTCAAATACATTTTCACAGTTCAATTCATACAAGGAAGGTGGGAGTTGAGTGAATTTGCCATAAGGCTGTAGCAGACTATTCAAATTTGGAAAGAAAAAAATATTTTTTTCCTATTAATCCTTTATCGACTTATGTCTAATTAAATTAGATTTCAGTTACCATTTAGTGCTCCCATGGTAAAGGAGATGCCTACATTTTTTCCTAAGAGTGCATGGCCATTTTGCTCCTCTCAAAAGACAACAGGGCTTGGCAGTGATGTGAGCATTTTTCTTCTTGCTTTAATGCTTTCAGGATAAGATGCAGGGAATTGGAGAAAAGGGTATGGCAGAAAACTCTTTCAAAATGAAATAAATAACTATGTATTCTTACCTCTTCTCTGTGAGGGGATAGTAGACGTTAGCATGTTAAGAGAATTACAGTAGCGTATTGTTAATGCATAAACATTTAAAAGAGATGCATTTCATTTATATAAAAATTCTCTGAGGTAAAGAGCCATTTGTGTTGGAAAAATAGGTTTAGTCCTTGTTACAAAAACCGAGTCCCCAGGGCTCAATTTATTGGCTTGAAATTGTTTTACAAAGGAAGAAGGAAGCTACTGTGATTAATTGAAAGAGAATCTTAAGCTCCAGAGAATACAAAGCAAAGTCAGTGAGCAGAAGAGAAGGGTAGCAAAGGACGGTCAGAATATTTTATGCTATAGAATATAAATCTTTATAAGAATACCTACAGATCTTTAACTAAAAAAAAAATCTAAAATTATGAAGAGATAGAGAAATGCAAGCTAAGTTTTTTTCAGTATCTGAGAGGTATGGAGGTCCCTGGTGAGAATTTGTTATAGTAATGTGGTCTTTCTGTTATCCTCATCATTGTTTTTCTGCTACTGAGGAATAAATTTTTAATATTAGATTGATGAAAATAGCTCATTTTATATTGCAATAGTAAGCATTTCATTTAGATGTAAATATTATAAAACCCAAAGAACTGTGACTTAAACAAGTAAAAGATTTATTTACCTCTTCTTCCTTCCTTTCTTTCTTTCCTAGCAGCCAGTTATGAGTGAGAACATGTGGTATTTCTCTTTCCTTGTCTGGCTTATTTCACTTAACATAATTTTTTCCAGACTCATCCACTCTGCAGCAAATGGCAGAACTTCATTCTTTTTTATGGCTGAGTAGTATTCCATTGTGTGTATATACCACGTTTTCTTTATCTAGTTGTCCCTTGATCAACACAGGTTGGTTCCATAATTCGGCTACTGTAAATAGAGCTGCAGTGAAAATATCTCTTTCCTTGTCTGGCTTATTTCACTTAACATAATTTTTTCCAGACTCATCCACTCTGCAACACAGGTTGGTTCCATAATTCGGCTACTGTAAATAGAGCTGCAGTGAAAATGGGAATGCAGGTATCCCTCCAAAATGAAGATTTCCATTCCTTTGGATATATACCTAGTAGTGGGATTGCTGGGTCATATGGTAGTTCTATCTGTAGTTGTTTGAGGAACCTCCATACTGTTTTCCATAATGGCTGTTCTAACTTACAGTCCCACCTACAGTGTAGAAGAGTTCCCCTTTCCCCACATCCTCACTCGCATTTGTTATTCTCTGTCTTTTTAATAATGGCCAGTCTAACTGGGTGAGATGATATCTCAATGTGGTTTTGATTTGCATTTTTCAGACGATTAGTGATGTTGAGCATTTTTATGAAGAATAACATGAAGAGAGTTTGAAAGGCAAACTCTCTCTCAAAAAATGTCATCAGAGGACTACATACTGCTTTTCTGCTCCTCCATCTTTAGCATGTAATCCTTACTCTGATGTTTGTTGGTAAAATGGCTGCTAATCCTGTAGGCATCACATCCACCAGCCAGGGAAAGGGGGAGAGGAATGCGGTGCTGGAGGGGAAGAGGGAGGGAGGAGCAGGGACAGGGAGAGGAACAGGGCCTTGTCAGCTACCAAGGCTGTCACTTTTTAAAAGCTTTCTTTGGAAGCTCCACCCCTTAATTTCTGCTTATATCTCTGGCTGAATCTAATTGGAAACTTGCTAAGGAGAGGAACAGAAGGTCAGCACACCAAGAATTTCTGCCACGAGTTTCTTCAAATTAATTCATTCTTCCTTTTGAAGATGTTGACGGTATTCCGTTTACATAAATGTCATTATTATATTTAATGCTAAACTGATGACAAAATATTAACCAAGCTAATTAGCAGATTGTTAATATCCTAACAAGAATGTTTTAAAAATTTTAAAACATTCTACACAGTGATTTCTTTTCTCTATTTATAAGTTATTGAGGAACAAAGATATTGATAAGAGTTATTGGGACAACTGTGCAGTTAAGAGTAGAATAATTAAAACAAAATTGATGATTTGTCCAGATTGTGATAAAAATGTGGACAATTTTCAATATTAATAGCAAATATTTATCAAGTTGTGAACATTGCATTGTGTTAAAAATTATCTTCATATTTATGTTAAATTTCAGCTTTACATTTGCATGGAATAATTGATGAGGATGGAGAATGATCACTCCAGGTGCCTCAAATTGTTCTTTTGAATATTCTCACCTTACCAAAGAAACTGTCACACATCTGACTGCCAAAATGCAAACACTACTGGAAGGGTACCATATTTTAACCTCTGATTTTTTTTGTTTTAAGGGGTTAATTAGAAGTCTTTAGTGACAAAAGGCCTTGGGATTTCAAGACTTTAGTATATACAGGCATAAGTCAGGAGAGCACTAAGTAGAGAAATGGAAGACTCTAGCATGTTCCTAGTGTGCAATTTTTTACTAAAACTGATGCAAGGAGGAAGCTAAAGAGTAAACATTTAATGAGATCTGTTAGAATCTCTTCTAGAATTTAGAGGTTATTAGAATGAAATCTTTATGGCAGTCTTCCCTGAAAATGTATTTCTGCTTGAAGAATTTTAAAGCATATATGTTTTGTGTCTGAATTTTTTTGTAAGAAATTTTGCATCCAACTTAGTAAGAACACCCAAATGCAATGAGATAAATGATGTCCTCTCTGGCTGGCGACATGTTGAGATTTTTCATCTCTAATTCTGTTATCCTATGGTTATTATCTCCTCTGAATTATGCATATGTACTGTCAATTAAATTAAAAACCTTTCAATCAATTATGCTTAGGACTGTGGAAACAGTGAATATATTCTGAGGTAATGTGATATTCTCTCTTCATTATCCCTTATTGGCTTAAGAAAAAAAAATGACCTCTCAATCTTTTTGCTAAGAGTGCATATGACATATGATTGTGAGAGACCACTGGCTTGAAATTAGGAATTCTCTCTGCCTATCAAAAACTTCACAAATGAACCATGAGAAACCTAATCCAGATACCTCAGGATTGGTTTTTAACATACATTAAACAATTGTTCTTAAAAGTGACATAGAAAAAATCTTCACAAGAGCATATCTTTCTACCTTGCATTTTACTGGCAAAATCAGCACACACAACTTCCTTACTCTGATATCTAAGGTCAAGGGAGGCTACTCAAAAGGAAAGATAAAAATATAGGAAAGAACATGTGAGTATACTATTTTTATCTTTTTAGTTTGAAATAATTTTTAAACCACAGACAATTTTTGTCAATTGTCCCAGTAATGCCCTTTATAGCTAAATAATCCCACTGAGGATCACCGTTGCATTTATCTGTGATGTTTTTCAGCTCCCTGCAGTGTGGTATAGTTCTCCAGTCTTTCACTGATTTTCATGACTATGGCACTTTTGAAGATTATGGTCAATTATTTTGAAAAATGCCCCTCAGTTTGGATTTGTGTGATATTTTCTCGTGATTAGACTCAGATTCTGCCTCTTTTGCAGAGGTGTCATAGAAGGGATGCTGTGTTCTGCAACTTGTGTCCCTACACTGGACTCTTTCTATGCTTTCCTCACACCACTGGGGCTTTGATGACACATGCAGAGTTTCTGATATGCTTCCTCCAGGTGCTCTTCACTTCATTTGGGTTTCAACACTCAGAGATATGCCACTGCCCCACCCCTCTATAGACTCCTAACTTGCTCAGGCAATGTTATAATTTTTAGACTAAATGTTAGGAAATAAGGAAGAAAGAATGGGAGAGAGGGACAGAGAAAGTGAGAGACAAAGAAAAAAGAAATGCAGAAAGGAAGGAAGACAAAAAACGAGAAGGAAACTATGCCTTATTTAAAAGTTCAAAGAATACATGTCTTTTTATTATGGGTGTGAGTGTGGACATTTTTCCACATACAGTTGGGGGCGCTCATTATTTCAGCTCTTCAACTGAAAAATTTAAGTAAAGGTTGATGAAAATAATAGTTATGCCAGAAACATAGTGGTTTTATAATAAAAGTCTGAAGTACATGGAACAAAAGGATTTAAATCTATTCAATCATTTCTGATGTCACTTTTATCTATGTAATTACAGGATTCTTAGAGAAGAAATAGATGGTTACAGGAATATGAACAAGGTTTCAGAGAATTTTGTATTGTCAGGGGTTAGCTATATGGTTGTGTTTTTGTTGTTTTTGTTTCCTGAAAACAAGTACTAGAGAGGCAGACACATAATTAAAAGGTGCAGGTTTTGGTTTATGGTTGTTGTTTTTGTTTCCTGAAAACAAGTACTAGAGAGGCAGACACATAATTAAAAGGTGCAGGATGATTATTATTCTGGTTTTGGTTTATGGGTTGGTTATTATAATTTGATTGTCCACAGCAGTGACTAGCCTCTGGTACATGATAGAGAGTA
>NW_007737539.1:14780-16728 GCF_000696425.1 Galeopterus variegatus | reverse complement strand
CAATCTCCTGTTAAAATAAAAATGCCCTCCTGTTGCAGGTTGAAGAAATGATCAGATGCCTTATGGGGGGCAACAGTTTTAATTCTGAATATCAAAAATCTACCCTTCTCATACAACATTGTGTACATGCCTCGACTTCCACTAAAAGGACAGAAGGTCATAGGGTTGCTTTATGCAGTCTAGAAGTAGTAGGCAATGAAGAAAGAACAGCAGAGGTGACAGGAAAGCTAAGTCAACCTACGTATTAAAGAGCTTAGACATTTTACTTAAGTCAGTGCTCATTGCAAGGACTTTTACAGCAGAACTTCCTCTCCCATTGACAAAACCTTCACTTTGCTTGATCAAAATAAGTTTAGTTGAATAGTATCTTCAGACAGGTTGTGAACTTTGATATTCCTTTCTTTTGACTTCAAACGTGCACAATAAAATATGACGTCTAATAATATAGAAGAGAAGTTTAAGGTCAGCCTGATTTTTNATGTCACTTTTATCTATGTAATTACAGGATTCTTAGAGAAGAAATAGATGGTTACAGGAATATGAACAAGGTTTCAGAGAATTTTGTATTGTCAGGGGTTAGCTATATGGTTGTGTTTTTGTTGTTTTTGTTTCCTGAAAACAAGTACTAGAGAGGCAGACACATAATTAAAAGGTGCAGGATGATTATTATTCTGGTTTTGGTTTATGGGTTGGTTATTATAATTTGATTGTCCACAGCAGTGACTAGCCTCTGGTACATGATAGAGAGTAACTCTTGAAATCAAAGCCTAAACTGGGTGCACTGGCAATGATGACAAGTCCCGTGATCAACTGCCTCTGAAGATCCTGGACAAAATGAGATTTTTGCATATTTTCAATTCAAATATTCATGTACTTGGATCAAAATCCCCATATTTTAGGCAAATATGGTCAATGTTCTCACACAGTCAATATTTATGATGCTAAGCCTGTGTCAAAATGACTCTAAATGATCATATTTGGCAAAATATTATATGTAACAAGCTCAAAATTAAGTACAAATATAATTACTGTGCCGAGGAAGGGAAAGCATCCAAGAGTTGCTAGCTTATGCATTTCAGAAAATACACACACATGCATTAAAATGACAGGCAGTAACTAACAACTTACAATTTGGAAAGCATTTTTTAAAGGAAATATATTTTTCTTGGATCACTTTTATGTCTGTATCTACAGAGAGAGTTGTTTGCATATGAGGTCACTTAGAATGAAGTTTCTCACCATTTGGGTAATTCTAGAATAGAAATAGCCATATTAAGTAATCAATCTCCTGTTAAAATAAAAATGCCCTCCTGTTGCAGGTTGAAGAAATGATCAGATGCCTCATGGTGGGCAACAGTTTTAATTCTGAATATCAAAAATCTACCCTTCTCATACAACATCGTGTACATGCCTCGACTTCCACTAAAAGGACAGAAGGTCATAGGGTTGCTTTATGCAGTCTAGAAGTAGTGGGCAATGAAGAAAGAACAGCAGAGGTGACAGGAAAGCTAAGTCAACCTTCGTATTAAAGAGCTTAAACATTTTACTTAAGTCAGTGCTCATTGCAAGGACTTTTACAGCAGAACTTCCTCTCCCATTGACAAAACCTTCATTTGCTTGATCAAAATAAGTTTAGTTGAATAGTATCTTCAGACAGGTTGTGAACTTTGATATTCCTTTCTTTTGACTTCAAACATGCACAATAAAATATGACGTCTAATAATATAGAAGAGAAGTTTAAGGTCAGCCTGATTTTTTGATTTTAGGTCTTCAGTAAGTAGACTGATTTTGCTGGTTCAATATAAGATTTTTGTGGGGTTTTTTTTGTTGTTGCTAGGTTTTATGTTGTTTGTTAAAATTTTAATTAAATTAAGTTTATTACTTTTTTCTTGTTACATGGAAAGCCCTTACATTTACATATTCAGATTTTCCTTTTTTCAGATTTTTT
>NW_007737539.1:10657-14015 GCF_000696425.1 Galeopterus variegatus | reverse complement strand
GTTATTGCTTATTGCTTCTGACAGCATCTGTCCAGTTAGTTCTTCTATCTGTTTTCCTGTTTTCAGGGATTCATCATCTCCCAGTTCTAGTCTTTATTTGCACTTTGTATGCTATGGGAGTAATTTTCTTTCAGTACAAAATATTTGCATAATTCCTGTATTTCTTTCAATAAAATAATTTCCATCTAACCCTGATATTTGCCCCCCAAAATATTTGGAATGGATTTTTCTTGGCAACCCTCCCTGTTTGTCAGAGTATACTTTGAATACTCTAGTTAGAGCTTATGTTGAAATGCCAGTTGATCCAGGGCTAATTCTACTCAATTGAACAAATATTCTTTACTTTTGAGTGGATGTCATTCAGATTTTGTATTATGCCTTCATGTTGTGGTGATCCCAGACATTTTCATGAAAGGTTAAACTGTAGAGAAATATTATAAATTGAAAGGTTCTAATTAAATTTGTTGCAGTTATTTTCCTCCCTGTAGTCTCATTTCTATGCTGCCTTTCCCACAGGGGATTCATTTCTTTATTCAATTATTTAACAATTTGTTATTAGTACCTACTATATGCCAGGTACTGTTTTAGCCCTTGGGATACATCACTGTAGAAAAAAAAAATGTGCCTTTGTAAAGCTTATTGTCTTGTTAGAAAAGACAGACAATGAAAAAATTATATACATATGGGTATTTGTGTATGTGAGGATACTTTTAAAAATTTGTGAAAATGGAACTAAAAGATAATGCAATCTTTCCACAAACTTTTTGAAGACTCCTTGTGTCTGTGTGTATGTATATATATGTATATAATATGTATAATAAATATTTAAGAAGGTATATATAATAAAGTGATAGGTGCTGTGAAAGAAAATAGAATGGGATAAGGAAAATGGAAAGTGTGAGAAGAAGACAGGTTGTAATTCAAAATAAGATGAAATCTGAAGAAACATTTAAGGGAGGTGAAGGAGCTTGCAGTGGAGACAACTGGGAGAAGAGCTTTCTAGGCACAAGCGTCAAACAGCCAGTGCAGTATAACTTCGTATAATGTATAAGGTCCTGAGATGACCCTGGTATGTCTGACAAACAGGAACAGTGTGGTTGAGGGATGGGCGGGAGAAGGGGCAGCAAGTAAGTGAAAAAATGCAGCAGTAAACTAGATTGTGTAGGAACTTACAAGGCATTGTAAAAACTTTGGTTTTACTCGAAATAAATAAAGAACCATGGTATAGTTTTGACCAGAAGAGTGACATGATCCCCTTAGTGAATTATACTGAGAATGGCTGTAGTGGGAATAGGGCAAGGAAAGTGAGGCAGGGAGAGCAAGGATTCAGTGATCCAGGTGAGAGAGAACAGACAGTAGGATAAGCATTGTAGAGTTAAGATGGAGAGAAGAAGTCAGAGTCTGTTAAAATTTGAAGAAAGAGTCAATGAAATTGTTCACAAAACATGAACTGTGAAAGACACAGAGAAGTCAAATTTGAGCCCAAATTTTTCTGTATGTCTTTTCCAATGTCTTTCCTTGTTCTTCACATTTCTTTCCTGATAATGTATTAATATATTAGAGATATTACTGCAAATGTCGTAGCATTTCTACTAAGATGTTGCATCTAAATGACAAAACCCCAGTGACCTTTCATGGGGTGGCTTCCTGATAATGTATTAATATATTAGAGATATTACTGCAAATGTCGTAGCATTTCTACTAAGTTGTTGCATTTAAATGACAAAACCCCAGTGACCTTTCATGGGGTGGTTCCCTCTAGCTGAGGAGCTGAGGAGCGACCCAGTGTCTCTCTTGGGAGTGTGGGGACCTATCCATGCACCCAGAGACTTCTACTAGAGTGGGCCTCTAAAGCCAAGGAGCTAGAGAGTGACACAGTGTCTCTCTTTTGTGTACGCGGGCCTGCCCTCAACTGCAGCAACCTTATCCAGAGTGGCTAACTTTAGTTGAACACCTGCAGGAGCCCCAGCATCTGTCTTAGGAGAGCAGGGTCCCACCAACTACCACAGCAACCTTACCCAGAGTGGCCCACTCCAGCTGAGGAGCTGCAGAGAGATCCAATATCACTCTTGGGGGCACACGGACTTACCCACAACCATTGAAACCTTACTCAGATTGGTTCACTTCAGCTGAGGAGCTGCAGAGCAAGCCAGCATTCCTCTTGGGGGCACAATGGCCCACCCATGACTACTGTTGGCTTTGCTCAGAGTGGCCTATTTAGCTACAGAAAGCCCAGAATCTCTCTTGGAGGCACAGAGTCCCATTCACAGCCCCAGATGCCTCACCTAGTGTCACCCACTTCAGGTGAGGAGCTGCAGAGTGCCATAGCACCTCCTTTGGGGGTACAGGGTCCAGCCTGAAGCCCTCGTGACACTACTCAGAGTCACCCACTTTAGCTGAGTAGCTGAGGAGCTCTTCATTGTCTCTTTCAAAGTCTAAAATCCTTATCTTGACCTCAGCAATCCTGCCTTGTGTTGCCCATTTAATCTGAGGAGCTTCAGAGCACCCTAATGCATCTGTCAAGGACATGGGATCCTGGTTGGTGTACCAGAGAGCCTATTCAGGGTCATTCACTCCAGCTGAGGAGCAGCAGAATACCCCAATGCCTCTCCCAAGAGCTTGAGACCTTGCCTACAACCCCCGCAACCCAGCCCAGTGTTGCCCACTTCAGCAAGGAGCTGCTGAGAACCCCAGTGCCCAGAGACAAACACAGACAACTCTGACATTGAATACAGTGGAAGAAATGACGTGGAGGCTACACTATGCATTTACCCAGAACTAAACCTAAAACACCCTACCCAACTATAGCTATACAACACATCTACAGGAAAAAGTGTCTCCCTTCAAAAGCTATTCCAGAAGTGACCATGTCACCAGATGCCCAGACATCAACATAAAGACACAAGACATATGAAAAAATATATATATACGACATCCCTAAAGAAATAGAATAATTCTCTAGTACCAGACCCCCAAGGAAAAGAAATCCATGAAATGACCGAAAAAGAATTCCATACAATAATCTTAAGGACACTAAATGAGATGCAAGAAAATACAGATAGACAACACAACAAAATGAGAAAAATAGTTTAGGACCTGATGGAGAAATTCAATGAAGAGATAGATATTATAAAAAAAAGAACCAAGCAGAATTCTTGGAACTGAGGAATTTATTCAATGAAATTAAAAAAAAAAAAAAAAATTACAACGGAGAGCTTAAGTATCACTCCAGATCAAGCAGAAGAAAGAATTTTTGAACTCGAAGACAGGCTTTTTGAAATAACCCCAGTGGACAAAAAAAAAAAAAAAAAAAAAAAATTTAAAAAAAAAAAAAAAAGCTTACAAGATCTATGGGACA
>NW_007737539.1:1452-10647 GCF_000696425.1 Galeopterus variegatus | reverse complement strand
ATATTTGGCAAAATATTATATGTAACAAGCTCAAAATTAAGTACAAATATAATTACTGTGCTGAGGAAGGGAAAGCATCCAAGAGTTGCTAGCTTATGCATTTCAGAAAATACACACACACGCATTAAAATGACAGGCAGTAACTAACAACTTACAATTTTGAAAGCATTTTTTAAAGGAAATATATTTTTCTTGGATCACTTTTATGTCTGTATCTACAGAGAGAGTTGTTTGCATATGAGGTCACTTAGAATGAAGTTTCTCACCATTTGGGTAATTCTAGAATAGAAATAGCCATATTAAGTAATCAATCTCCTGTTAAAATAAAAATGCCCTCCTGTTGCAGGTTGAAGAAATGATCAGATGCCTCATGGTGGGCAACAGTTTTAATTCTGAATATCAAAAATCTACCCTTCTCATACAACATCGTGTACATGCCTCGACTTCCACTAAAAGGACAGAAGGTCATAGGGTTGCTTTATGCAGTCTAGAAGTAGTGGCAGGTGCCTCAAATTGTTCTTTTGAATATTCTCACCTTACCAAAGAAACTGTCACACATCTGACTGCCAAAATGCAAACACTACTGGAAGGGTACCATATTTTAACCTCTGATTTTTTTTGTTTTAAGGGGTTAATTAGAAGTCTTTAGTGACAAAAGGCCTTGGGATTTCAAGACTTTAGTATATACAGGCATAAGTCAGGAGAGCACTAAGTAGAGAAATGGAAGACTCTAGCATGTTCCTAGTGTGCAATTTTTTACTAAAACTGATGCAAGGAGGAAGCTAAAGAGTAAACATTTAATGAGATCTGTTAGAATCTCTTCTAGAATTTAGAGGTTATTAGAATGAAATCTTTATGGCAGTCTTCCCTGAAAATGTATTTCTGCTTGAAGAATTTTAAAACATATATGTTTTGTGTCTGAATTTTTTTGTAAGAAATTTTGCATCCAACTTAGTAAGAACACCCAAATGCAATGAGATAAATGATGTCCTACATTTTACTTAAGTCAGTGCTCATTGCAAGGACTTTTACAGCAGAACTTCCTCTCCCATTGACAAAACCTTCACTTTGCTTGATCAAAATAAGTTTAGTTGAATAGTATCTTCAGACAGGTTGTGAACTTTGATATTCCTTTCTTTTGACTTCAAACGTGCACAATAAAATATGACGTCTAATAATATAGAAGAGAAGTTTAAGGTCAGCCTGATTTTTTGATTTTAGGTCTTCAGTAAGTAGACTGATTTTGCTGGTTCAATATAAGATTTTTGTGGGGTTTTTTTTGTTGTTGCTAGGTTTTATGTTGTTTGCTAAAATTTTAATTAAATTAAGTTTATTACTTTTTTCTTGTTACATGGAAAGCCCTTACATTTACATATTCAGATTTTCCTTTTTTCAGATTTTTTTCTCTAATGATAGTTATTACTAAAACTTTAAATTATTTTTCTTTTTAATAAATTACAAATAATGTATTTTTATTGTTTCTGTTTCATTTATTCTTTTCTACTGTCATCCAAATCATTTTGATGTTTGATTTCTGTGTCAGTCTTTCTAATACCTCCACAGGTATTTTAAAACCTTTCTACTATCTCCATAGCTCCATTTTCATCAATTGTTCTGTTTACATTGCATTGTAAGTGATTTTCTCAATCATCTTCTTCACGTGCCTGACTTGGCTTTCTACGTTATTGCTTATTGCTTCTGACAGCATCTGTCCAGTTAGTTCTTCTATCTGTTTTCCTGTTTTCAGGGATTCATCATCTCCCAGTTCTAGTCTTTATTTGCACTTTGTATGCTATGGGAGTAATTTTCTTTCAGTACAAAATATTTGCATAATTCCTGTATTTCTTTCAATAAAATAATTTCCATCTAACCCTGATATTTGCCCCCCAAAATATTTGGAATGGATTTTTCTTGGCAACCCTCCCTGTTTGTCAGAGTATACTTTGAATACTCTAGTTAGAGCTTATGTTGAAATGCCAGTTGATCCAGGGCTAATTCTACTCAATTGAACAAATATTCTTTACTTTTGAGTGGATGTCATTCAGATTTTGTATTATGCCTTCATGTTGTGGTGATCCCAGACATTTTCATGAAAGGTTAAACTGTAGAGAAATATTATAAATTGAAAGGTTCTAATTAAATTTGTTGCAGTTATTTTCCTCCCTGTAGTCTCATTTCTATGCTGCCTTTCCCACAGGGGATTCATTTCTTTATTCAATTATTTAACAATTTGTTATTAGTACCTACTATATGCCAGGTACTGTTTTAGCCCTTGGGATACATCACTGTAGAAAAAAAAAAATGTGCCTTTGTAAAGCTCATTGTCTTGTTAGAAAAGACAGACAATGAAAAAATTATATACATATGGGTGTTTGTGTATGTGAGAATACTTTTAAAAATTTGTGAAAATGGAACTAAAAGATAATGCAATCTTTCCACAAACTTTTTGAAGACTCCTTGTGTCTGTGTGTATGTATATGTGTGTATATATAATATGTATAATAAATATTTAAGAAGGTATATATAATAAAGTGATAGGTGCTGTGAAAGAAAATAGAATGGGATAAGGAAAATGGAAAGTGTGAGAAGAAGACAGGTTGTAATTCAAAATAAGATGAAATCTGAAGAAACATTTAAGGGAGGTGAAGGAGCTTGCAGTGGAGACAACTGGGAGAAGAGCTTTCTAGGCACAAGCGTCAAACAGCCAGTGCAAAGGTCCTGAGATGACCCTGGTATGTCTGACAAACAGGAACAGTGTGGTTGAGGGATGGGCAGGGGAAGGGGCAGCAAGTAAGTGAAAAAATGCAGCAGTAAACTAGATTGTGTAGGAACTTACAAGGCATTGTAAAAGCTTTGGTTTTACTCAAAATAAATAAAGAACCATGGTATAGTTTTGACCAGAAGAGTGACATGATCCCCTTAGTGAATTATACTGAGAATGGCTGTAGTGGGAATAGGGCAAGGAAAGTGAGGCAGGGAGAGCAAGGATTCAGTGATCCAGGTGAGAGAGAACAGACAGTAGGATAAGCATTGTAGAGTTAAGATGGAGAGAAGAAGTCAGAGTCTGTTAAAATTTGAAGAAAGAGTCAATGAAATTGTTCACAAAACATGAACTGTGAAAGACACAGAGAAGTCAAATTTGAGCCCAAATTTTTCTGTATGTCTTTTCCAATGTCTTTCCTTGTTCTTCACATTTCTTTCCTGATAATGTATTAATATATTAGAGATATTACTGCAAATGTCGTAGCATTTCTACTAAGTTGTTGCATTTAAATGACAAAACCCCAGTGACCTTTCATGGGGTGGTTCCCTCTAGCTGAGGAGCTGAGGAGCGACCCAGTGTCTCTCTTGGGAGTGTGGGGACCTATCCATGCACCCAGAGACTTCTACTAGAGTGGGCCTCTAAAGCCAAGGAGCTAGAGAGTGACACAGTGTCTCTCTTTTGTGTACGCGGGCCTGCCCTCAACTGCAGCAACCTTATCCAGAGTGGCTAACTTTAGTTGAACACCTGCAGGAGCCCCAGCATCTGTCTTAGGAGAGCAGGGTCCCACCAACTACCACAGCAACCTTACCCAGAGTGGCCCACTCCAGCTGAGGAGCTGCAGAGAGATCCAATATCACTCTTGGGGGCACACGGACTTACCCACAACCATTGAAACCTTACTCAGATTGGTTCACTTCAGCTGAGGAGCTGCAGAGCAAGCCAGCATTCCTCTTGGGGGCACAATGGCCCACCCATGACTACTGTTGGCTTTGCTCAGAGTGGCCTATTTAGCTACAGAAAGCCCAGAATCTCTCTTGGAGGCACAGAGTCCCATTCACAGCCCCAGATGCCTCACCTAGTGTCACCCACTTCAGGTGAGGAGCTGCAGAGTGCCATAGCACCTCCTTTGGGGGTACAGGGTCCAGCCTGAAGCCCTCGTGACACTACTCAGAGTCACCCACTTCAGCTGAGTAGCTGATGAGCACTTCATTGTCTCTTTCAAAGTCTAAAATCCTTATCTTGACCTCAGCAATCCTGCCTTGTGTTGCCCATTTAATCTGAGGAGCTTCAGAGCACCCTAATGCATCTGTCAAGGACATGGGATCCTGGTTGGTGTACCAGAGAGCCTATTCAGGGTCATTCACTCCAGCTGAGGAGCAGCAGAATACCCCAATGCCTCTCCCAAGAGCTTGAGACCTTGCCTACAACCCCCGCAACCCAGCCCAGTGTTGCCCACTTCAGCAAGGAGCTGCTGAGAACCCCAGTGCCCAGAGACAAACACAGACAACTCTGACATTGAATACAGTGGAAGAAATGACGTGGAGGCTACACTATGCATTTACCCAGAACTAAACCTAAAACACCCTACCCAACTATAGCTATACAACACATCTACAGGAAAAAGTGTCTCCCTTCAAAAGCTATTCCAGAAGTGACCATGTCACCAGATGCCCAGACATCAACATAAAGACACAAGACATATGAAAAAATATATATATACGACATCCCTAAAGAAATAGAATAATTCTCTAGTACCAGACCCCCAAGGAAAAGAAATCCATGAAATGACCGAAAAAGAATTCCATACAATAATCTTAAGGACACTAAATGAGATGCAAGAAAATACAGATAGACAACACAACAAAATGAGAAAAATAGTTTAGGACCTGATGGAGAAATTCAATGAAGAGATAGATATTATAAAAAAAAGAACCAAGCAGAATTCTTGGAACTGAGGAATTTATTCAATGAAATTAAAAAAAAAAAAAAAAATTACAACGGAGAGCTTAAGTATCACTCCAGATCAAGCAGAAGAAAGAATTTTTGAACTCGAAGACAGGCTTTTTGAAATAACCCCAGTGGACAAAAAAAAAAAAAAAAAAAAGAATTTAAGAAAAACAAAGAAAGCTTACAAGATCTATGGGACATCATTAAGCATGCAAACATCCATACTATGGGTGTTCTGGAAGGGGAAGAGAAGGAAAAAAGCATCAAAAACCTATTTAATGAAATAACAGATGAAAAATTTTCAAGTATTGGGATAGATATGGACTTCAAGATTCAAGATACAAGAGGCTCAGAGATCTCCAAACAGATTTAACTCAAAAAGTCCCTTCCCAAGAAGGCCTTTGACTACATTGTAGTCAAATTGTCAAAAGTCAAAGGTAAAGAAAGAATTCTACAAACAGCCAGAGAAGAGCATCAAGTCACTTATAAGGAAATCCCCATCAGACTAAAAGCAGATTTGTCAGTGGAAACCTTACATGACAGGATAGGGTGGGATGATGCATTAAAAGTAGCATAAAAATAGACACATGGATCAGTGGAACAGAATAGAGAACCCAGAAATAAATCTATGTATTTACAGCCAACTGATCTTTCACAAAAGTGCCAGGAACATACATTCAGGAAAGGTGAGTCTCATCAATAAATGATGCTGGGAAAACTGGATACCCATGTGTAGAAGAATGAAACTAGACCCTTATCTCTCACCATTTACCAAAGTCAGCTGAAAATGGATTAAAGAGTTAAATATAAGACCTGAAACTATAAAACCTCTAGAAGAAAACACAGGGGAAATGCTTTGGGACATAGGACTGGGCAAAGATTTTATAAATAAGACTGCAAAAGAACAGGAAACAAAAGCAAAAATAAAAAAAATAGGATGGTATCAAACTACCATGGTTCTGCACAGCAATGGAAACAATCAACAGAGCTAAGAGACAACTTGCAAGAATATAATAGGAACACCAACAAATCAATAGTAAAAAAAAAAAAAAAAACAATTAAAAAATGGGCAAAGGAGCTGAATACTGAATAAACATGTCTCAGAAGAAGTTATACAAATGGTCAACAGGTATTTGAAAAAATGCTCACTATCGTCACTAATCACTAATCATCAGAAAAATGCAAATCAAGGGCCGGCTCTGTGGCGCACTGGAGAGTGCACTGCTTGGGAGCGCGGCGGCGCTCCCACCGAGGGTTCGGATCCCATGTGGAGACTGGTTCCCACTCACTGGCTGAGCGTGGTACAGGCGCGACACCGAGGGTTGTGATCCCGTTACCGGTCAGTAAAAAAGAGACAAAAAGGAAAAAAAAATGCAAATCAAAACCACATTGAGATATCATCTCACCCCACTTAGATTGGCTATTATCAGAAATAGAAAATGACAAATGCTGTTGAGTATGCAAAGAAGGGGGAACTCTTAGACATTGTTGGTGGGATTGTAAATTTGTACAGCTATTATGTAAAACAGTATGAAGTTCTCTCAAACAACTACAGAGAGAACTACCATAAATCCAGCAATCCCACTGCTGGGGTATTTACCCAAAGGAATGGAAATCATCATGTCAAAGGGATACCTGCACTCTCATGTTTATTGTAGCTCTATTCACAACAGTCAAGATATGGAACCAGCAGAAATGTCCATAGACAGATGAATGGATAAAGACAATGTGATATGTATTCACAGAGGAATACCACTCAGCCATAACAATAGAATGAAATTCTGCCATTTGCAGCAGCATATATGAAATTGGAGAAAATTACAAGGGGAAATAAGCCAGGCACAGAAAGAGAAATACCGCATGTTCTCATTCATATGTGGCAGCTAAAATAAATAAATTAAAATAATAATAATAATAATAATAATAATAATAATAATAAATTGAACTTTTAGAAGTAGAGAGTATAGTTGTGGTTATGGAGGTGAGAAAGAGGAGGGAGGAGGGGGATAGTGATTGGTTGGTTAATGGACACAAAACTACAGTTAGGGGCCAACCCCGTGGCTCGCTTGGGAGAGTGCGGCGCTGGGAGCACCGCGGCGGCAGGTTCGGATCCTATATAATGATGGCTAGTGCGCTCCCTGGCTGAGCGCGGTGCGGGTGACACCAAGCCAAGGGTTACGATCCCCTTACTAGTCACGAAAAAACAAACAAACAAACAAACAAACAAAAAACTACAGTTAGTAAGATAATTTCTAATGGTGTACAGTAATGCTAAGCATCTGTAGCCAACAATAATTTATTGTATTCTGTCAAATGGCTACAAGAGAGGAGTGAACATGTTCTCATCACAAGATAGATAAATTTTTGTGATGATGAATTTGCTAACTACTCTGATTTGATCACTACGCATTGTACACAAGTATTGAAATATAACTCTGTATCCCATAAATAGGTGCAATTAATACGTTTCAATAAAAGAAAATTAACAAATGAGTAGTGAGTGAATGAATGAATGAGTGAGTGAATGAAGAAATATGTCAAGCCAGGGCCACATCTATGCTCGCCCTAAAATACTTTCCATCTGTATAGGAAAATGGACACCATATAGGAAAAATCCCATTTTCCCAATTAGAATAAAGTAATTAAACTGCTCCCTAAAAAGCGGGGTTCTACTAACCATGGGACTTTATCTTTCTAAGAGGGTGAAGGAAGGTGAAGGTCCAATGTTCTGTACACAGTTTTTTTTTCTTTATTTTTTTTAATAACTTCTTTCACTTACATTCTACCATAATGCTCCACTTTGGGGAAAATAATTTTATATCATTTCACAGTGTCCTCTCTATTTAGACATTATTTAAGTGTGCTGTTATTTACTTGTATTTGTCTTATTTTTATTTTCTTTTGTATATTGTATTTTCAAGATAGCCTCAATTTTTGTGGCATAATATTGAAATAAGTCCTAGCTTCAGCATTTTGTCATTGGTGATATTTTATTAATTTTTATTTTTTACTTATTTTAATCATTTCCTGGACATCTTATTTTCTTAATTTCAGCTACAAATTCCTAGATAATCAGAGTCATCTAAACTTGATAGGTGCAGGTGTAACAGTACAATTTCTATACTTTTTACACATAATGCCAGGTGTCCAGTGTAACAGACCATTAGATGAATTTAGATAGTCTCTGGGTGAAATATAGCTGTTAAAACCATTCATGCTCCCACTTTAAATTTTTAGTTTATTTCTCTTTTATTCTACAGACTGGCCTTTCCTTCTTTGCTTACTTTTCATAAATGTGGGAGTGTAGAGGGGATGGAACATCCTAAGGTTAGCAGGTCATTCTACTCTTTCCTAAAAAGCCAGAATCAATAATAGTTTTTGTGTAGAGAAAACCCATCATTTCTATTTGTCAGAATTAACACACCAGTATTGTATTTGTTAAGGAATATTACAAAAACTTTTAATGAACAGAGATCTTTTAAAATAGTCTTTCTTGGAACTTCTATTTCAAAAAGGTCTCATACAGTCATTTTATATTTCGACTTCATCAAAACTTTTAGTTTATGTGCTATCTAAAAACATAATTTATAGATATAATTTGAGGCAGAAAATGTGATATATTTGAATATTTGTTTGTATATCTTGAAATGATCTGAAACTGCGTTCAGATAAGTTGCATATTTTGGTAATGATACAGGAGTTTTTGTATTTAAAATGATGCTGTTTTGAATCCTATTGTGAATCCTTTCCAAATGAGATAATTATTTTCCTGTCCTGTGAATATGCTCTTTGGTATATTTTTTAGGTGGTGTGTGTGTTGATGATATTATAAATAATTATTATTTTCTTAGCAACAGAATTCTTTCTTAGGAAGAGATCTAAGCTACTGTTATTGAATCAATGTATTGATGAGTCTGTTGGGATTGAAAATGAGACCTCCCTCAAGGCATTATTGAGTGTGGTAAGTGGCCTGCTAAGATGATCCCCAGTGACTGCTACCTCCTAGAATTGAAGTCCTTGTGTGTTCCCATCCACATGAGTGTGGGCTCAACCTAGTAAATCCCTTCTAACAAACACAATACTCCAAAAGTGATGGGATGCCACTTCTAAAATTAGATTACAAAAAGACTATGACTTCCCTTTTGTTGATTTCTGTTGCTTTGTCCCCACAGATTTGTCACCCCTCATCCCTTGGGTGACAGATCTGCAAAGGATTACTCAAAGCCCATCTCTCCTGAGTGGTGAGAGGCCCCCAAGCAGTTAACTTCCCTTGGAGATGCTCAAGCAAGAGGCATCCCTTCTTTGGGAAATTAACCCCAATTTGGGGTTCTCTTCCTGCATTTATTTTTCAGACCAGGAAGTTACAGGAAGAGAACATAGGTGGACATAGGTGGGGTTATAGATTAACAGTATAGGCTGGCAACTTTCAGTGAAACAAGTCAGATGGCATTCCAGTAAGACAATTAAGTGGTCCTGTCGACAAA
>NW_007737539.1:0-454 GCF_000696425.1 Galeopterus variegatus | reverse complement strand
ATTTGAAACTGCAAGGCTTTGGAAAACCAGGCTCTGTGAAGTACATTTGCTTTATAGTATATTCCACATCTCCCCCATTTTATTTATTTAAAAGAAAAAGTAAAAGCTATAGATCAGATTGGCACAGTTAAGACAAAAGCATTTGAAGCAAAGATAGTATCATTTAGCATGGCAAGTCCTTTTAATTTACTTCAGGTGAGGACTGATGATGTCATCGTCTCTCAGGGTGGCTGCAGAAGCATCATTCCAGGTGCTGTGAATTGGGTGTAATTACCAATTGTAGAAACTCCAGAATGGGATTCTGCTCCATATAATAGTTGATTCTGAGTCCAGAGACTTTGCTATTATTAGTTTGCCTGTCCAGGACATCACTGCTTTCAAAGCATCTAGTCTTTTCTAAAATTTTTGATCAATTACAGGTTTTTTGTTTAAGAACAGTATGTCTCATCCAAGT
>NW_007737538.1:44498-51172 GCF_000696425.1 Galeopterus variegatus | reverse complement strand
TTTGATCACCAGGGTAAGGTGATGTTTTCTAGGTTTATCCACTAAAAACTATTCTTCCTTTTGTAATGAATTAGTATTTTGTACAGGGATACTTTAAGACAATGCCGTAGTATATATGTAATTTATGCCAACTGGCTTGCAGTTTCTTCCATGTGCCAAACTTGAGCTTAGGAGAATGCTTTTCAACTTTCGATAGAAGTCTGTTTGAAAGTGGAAAGAGTGGATGTTACAGGTAAACAACAGAGAAATTATTTCCAACAGTTACTCATTTATTTTATTTTTATTTCTTAACTTTTTATTTTAGAATAATTTCAGATCCACAAAGATGTTGCAAAATTAGTACAGAGAATTTCTTTGTGTCCTTCACCTAGTATTCCCAGATGTTAATATCTTTTCATAAACAGTTCAATTGTCAACTTCAGGAAATAAACATTGATTCTGTTCTATTAGCTAGTCTACATCCAGATATTATTCAAATTTTACCAATTGTCCTATTAATGTTATTTTTCTGTTCTAGGATCTAATCCAAGATGACACATTGAATTTAGCTGTCATACCTCCTTAGCCTCTTTCAATCTGGTACAGTTCCTCAGTCTTTCTTTGATTTTAACTAATTTGTATTTTTTCAAGAGTACATGCTAGTTACTTTGCAGCTATTCTGTAGAATTCCCCTTTATTTTCATTTTTTAAATGTTTCCTTATGCTTAAAATCAGGCTCTATATTTGCAGCAGAAATAATACAGAGGGATGTTTTTTTTCCTGCTGAGTACATGACACCAGGAGGCACATGATGTTGACCTGTCCCATTCTGGGTGATGTTAACTTTGATCTCTTAAGGAGATATATCAAGACTATTAAAATACTCTATTCCTATTTCTCATAATATTTTGCTCACTGATTTAAGCATCAATTACTACCTGAAACAGTGATAACTTGATGTTTGCCACATGATGATTTTCTACTGATATTATTCCCGGTACATTTATTAACTGGCATTCTGCTGTAAAAAAGAACTGTCCTATTTACCCATATTTTTAACTTATATAATAATTTATTTATATCAGCATGTACTTATGGGTATTGATTTTATTTTTAAAAATATAATCTGTTACTATTATGGTGGGTTTTTTTGTTTTGTTTTGTTGGCACACCTTGTCATTGATTTGACCTTTGAAAGCTCCTGTGGATTGATCCTGTGTCTTTTTAAGATGCCCCTGTCATTGTTTGAGCACTTTTTTTGGCATCTCAAGATATTTTAGACTCAACTTGTACTTTCTGCATGGTGGCCTTGAATTAGAAACTCCTCTTAGAAACCCTGTTGTGGTTTAGTAGAGAATGGTATTTAGAAACCAAAATAAGGACATTTGGCATGTTCATGATACTGGAGTGCCATTAGTTCTAGGTCCTAATACGTGTGTTGCATGTGCACATACACACTTTTGCATTTATATATATTTCCATAGCTGTTTATGTATGTATTAAAACCTATTACTTCATACTTTGTACCCCAGTTTTAATACAACACCACAGTGTTGATTCAGCCTCACTTTCTCCTTCTACTTGGGTGTGATTCCTTTCCAACAGTGAGAAAACTGGCTGTCAGTATGGACAATATGTTTTCCTATTTTTCAATCCTTTAATGAAATAAAGTGATTTCAAAATTTTAGCTCACATCACCTTGAAAAATGAGTTTACTAACTGAAGAAAAATATTTGTGTACAGTTCTTTTAGTCTTAGACATCACAGTATATGTAAAAACACTGTTTCTAAAGTTATTTGGCTTAGTTTATTTCTTTCCTATCTCTTTCAGTATAGCTGAGTTATTTGCAATAAAGTTTGATTTATTCTGGTTTATGTTTCTCTTTGGATTTCCCCTAATCCTGCTTGATGATTTGATTATTCATTTTTTTTTGACTACATGAAACTTTAACATTGCTTTAAATATTAGAATGATAAAAAGGTATACCTACAAAGGTATCACTAGCTTCTTGTCTCTTCTACACCATTTCCATTTCTTTTGCCATCCATCCCCATCACATGCTATAGGTAATAAATATTTTAAACTTCTGTTTTTTTCTTTATTTTATTTTTGCCTAAAGGATCAGGTACATGTACATCTCCTTATATCCATTTATTGTTTACGTGACATATAGTAGCCATAGATACTCTTTCCCCCTTTGTTTTTGTCACTTGTAAATATAACTTCAATATCACCTTGTATCAGTAATAGAGATTGTTCTTGTTCTTTTGCATACAGCTGTGTAACTTTCTGGCTCCCATGTCCCATGTCTCATTCTTCCAAGCTGGTATTTTCATGTACTTGTGGATCCTTTCAGTACGTATATTCAGGTCTTCTTTTATTTGTGGAAAACATTATTGAATCACACAATTAAATATTAGTACTGTTACATTGTTCTATTTTATTTTTTTATTTAGGGACTCCAGATAAATGAATGTTATTTCTTCTTTGTCTGTCCTTTATTTTTACCACTTTTTCTCTGGACCAATTTTTTTTTTTTTAATTTAAATTATATTGGGGGGTTTTCCTGGCTTTCTTCAGTGGCTTTTATTACTTGTTTTCTTCTATTCATCTTTGGGTACTTTGTGAGCTAGTCTTTATTTCCGGATTATTTTTTTTTAATTTCATTTACTTTTTTTTCATCTCAAACAACTGTTCTCTACTGTACTTTTATTTCTTTTTCTTTTTTTTCCCCCCAGTTTCCATTTTTCAATTTCAATTTTTGAGTCAAACTGTATTTCCTATCCCCAAATAGCTGTTTGGGTACATTTAACTTAATTTGGAGTGTTTTCTTACAGTTTCTCCTAATATATGTTTGTTTGTTCAGGGTGAATTTTCATCATTTGAAGTGTATTGAATCTTATTTTCTGATTTTAAAAAATTTATTTATTTATTTATTAACATTATTGATTGTATATATTTATGGCATGCAGAGTTATATTTCAATACATGTATATAATGTATAATGACCAAATCAGGGTGATTAGCATATTCATTATGACTTTATTAGTTATTTTTCTGTTTATTTTCAGATATTTAAATAATTTAGAGAATACCTTCTTTGAAGGTGCCCTCTTATTTTCACCATCAAACAAGGAATCACCTAAACCAAGACTGTATTCTTTAATGGGTTTGTATGTTGTGTGTGTACATGTGTGTCTTGATGTGTGTGTATGTAGTGGAGGAAGATTTGCATGTCCTCTGATTTTTTTGGTTTTCATGGTCTTACAAGACTTTAAATTCAGTTTCCAAAGGGATGCTCTCCCCTCCTTTCTGCCCTCTCTGATCCCCTAGAAATTATGTATTTTAAAGACTTTCATTTCAAGTCCCTTTCCTGTAGACAGACTGTGCTCTGATCTGCCAATTTGGTTTTTAAAAAAGCATTTAATATGTTTACACTTTGGGTGGACTTAAGCTTTCTTGCAGTGTTTTTATGTGAGCATTTTTCCATGGAGCACTTCTGTTCTCTTTTCTACATAGTTTTTCTTGGCCTGCCTTTGCAGGAGGAAGCAAATGTGAGAGATTGCTTGCTGAGATTTGGTGCATTAAAAAAATACAGTTGTTTTGAAGTTAGGGTATTCCACATCTTCACACTATGCTGAAAGTGTGGGCATTTTTTAAAAAATTTTGCTTTTCTGTAATATTTCCAGCTATCCAAAATTCAAAAGTTATTAATTTTGAAGGAAGTTTTTCCTTGTGTTGTCACAGGTTCAGAATCACTACATTCCTTTGAGGCAGTCTTCTGTCTCCACTTCCTTTGTGACAGTCATATCTCTTTCTGCAGTCCTCTAACTGCCCCTGTTGCCTTTCATGGGTGCCAGAGCAATCAATTTATGATGGAAGAGAGGCCTCTGTCCCCAGAGGTGGTGTGTGTGCCTTGATCTGCTCTTCCCTTTCCCCATGGCTTGTTTAAAAAGGTTTCACTGAATTTCTTGCATGTTGCTCTGCTTGGGTGTACAAAATATTGGCAATGTTTTATAATAAGTAACAAATCATTATTATGCTCTGTGGTGTTCCTCGTGTTACCGTTAATCTTCGTAAATTCACTGAGTGTATTCACACAAATAAGGTAGGTAATTCCAAAGACAGTTTTATTCATGTAACTTTCAATTTATTAATGTGTTTTTACCTTTAAAAATAAATGGAACAGTTAAATGATGTTTTTCAATATCATCAGCATCAAAAGGACTTTATGGAATCTCAGTCAATATAGAATTCTGCTAAAACTCATCTTTTGCAAATTGTAAAAGTTGGGAAATTTGCCTTTGATACTCTCTTGCTTCCTTATTTTGTGGTCACTAGCATAACCAAAATTCCCATGCTGAACCATTCCTGCTGGTTGTCCAGAATTACTGCCCATCCTTGCCAGACTTTAAGTTTAGGTATGCACTCTGTATTTCTCTCTTTCTTTTGATTAAACTTTAACCTCAAATAAAAAGCATCAACATACAATGCTTCTTGGGAACATTAACACATTATTAGAAAACATTGTGTCTTAACCCAAAAGAATGCAGTACTAATAGTGGAAATTTGGGGAGCATAATAAAGTAACTGAGAAATTTTATAAGCATACTTCAGTTCATTTTACCTGGAAAACTACTTGTTTTACTCCTATTTACAGAAACATACCTTTTGAAACTTTCAAATTCTGGCTCCACCATGTAATTTCTGTAAGTTTTTGACAAATAAACTAACATTAGAGCTTCATTACCACTTCTATAAAAATTAGAAAAATACTATGTCCTTGTCAGATCATGTTGAGGCTAGAGCAAAGAGGATGTGACACTTTTCATTCTGATCCTCTTCTTTACAATGAGGATAAGGTCAATAATTATTTGATGATAAAATGGAAAAGCATGTGCAAAGCATCTTAAATTACTTGGCACATTAAAACTACCCACAAAATATAGTTCTCCTTCCTGACATACTCTAGGCCCTTCCAACCAAATAATTAGAAGCCAAAGAAAACAACCTCAATTGGAAATGAAAAAAATTGATGGTTCAGTCTCTATCCACCCTACATACAGTCTGGTATATACGGTTACTAGACAGGGAGAAGACAGACCATGGCAGACCATGGCTACTCAAGAGAAATTTGTTCTTTTTCTCTAAATGAGGTCTCAGATAAGTGGCAGAATGCTGAGAATAGAACACATTAACTGGACCCTACTACTTGGACAACACTGTGAAGACCTGATGACATACTATTATACACAACAAGAAAGTGACTTAAATGGGATAAAATATTACTTGTACCATCCTACCTGGGCTTCCCTCTGTTGCTACGGTGACTGTGATAGACTAAAAAATGCTTCCCCAAAGATATTTATATCTAAATTCCTGAAACCTGTAAATGTTACCTTATATGTCAAAACCTTCGCAGATGTGATCAAATTAAGGATCTTTGGGTGGGAAGATTATCCTGGATTATTTTATATCTAAATTCCTGAAACCTGTAAATGTTACCTTATATGTCAAAACCTTCGCAGATGTAATAAAATTAAGGATCTTTGGGTGGGAAGATTATCCTGGATTATAGGATGTTGACCCTATATGGAATTACAAGTATCCTTATAAGAGGAAGACATTGAGAGATTACAGACATAAGAGAAGTACATATGACATATAGAGGCAGAGACAGGAATGATGCAGCCATAAGCCAAGGAAAATGGGTAGTCACTAGAAATTGAAGGAGGCAAAGAACAGATTTTCCCTTAGGGCCTCTGGAGGCATAGTGGTTTGTGACAACTTGATTTTAAGCCAGTGAAACTGATTTCAGAATTTTGGCCTACAGAATTGTGTGAGAACACATTTCTGTTGGGTTAAGTAATAAACACCATTCACCCTGAACTATAAGCAATTCACAATCATAAAATTGTAAATTCTTGATATGTCAGAAAACACTTGGGTCATTTCATTCTCTTTCTCTCTCAGTGCTGACATACTGCACCTCTGAAAATCAGTCCTCCACCACCCAGTGAAATCCTTTCAATGACATCCCACTGAGTAGTTCATTTTGGTTTTTGGCATTTCTTGATAGTTCTGCTTTGTATTGTGCTACTACTTGCTTAGCTATACATTTTTATCCATGGTTTGAGTTCTGCCCTTTGAAACAAATGTAAATAAGTAAATAAATCATGCAGCATCCCTGAGGTAATTGAGAACAGTCACACTAAAGCTCTAGTACCCAATGCTCCACATCCTGGATTCCTATCCTTTTCTCACATGATGCCATCAGGCAATTCTGTCTGTCTTCTGGGTTGTTCTGGTATGCCAGATAGCTATCGTGTATATACAGTGGAGCTGTCTGTTTAATATCACACTCCAGGTATACTTTCCAACAGAATAAGCAATGGGTGAACTCAAGTCAATTATTTCTTCATCAGATGAACCTGAAAGTATTCCTCCTTTCTGGCAGTTAGAATAAGCATTGCTTAAGGACTTCCCCAAATCCTATTTCATGTGAATTGTTAAGTTACTTCAAACCCATGATTGCTTTCCAGACTGCCTTTTTTACGTGATAAATATCATCTTATTAATAGGTACCTGTGTTTTCAATCTTTATTTTATCATCTGTCGAACAACTCTCTTTCGTAGTTTCATATAGAAAATATAAAGAGTTAAGGGGAGAAAAAAGATGAAGTTCGTTGATCTA
>NW_007737538.1:33808-44230 GCF_000696425.1 Galeopterus variegatus | reverse complement strand
AAGGACTTCCCCAAATCCTATTTCATGTGAATTGTTAAGTTACTTCAAACCCATGATTGCTGTCCAGACTGCCTTTTTTACATGATAAATATCATCTTATTAATATGTACCTGTGTTTTCAATCTTTATTTTATCATCTGTCAAACAACTCTCTTTCATAGTTTCATATAGAAAATATAAAGAGTTAAGGGGAGAAAAAAGATGAAGTTCGTTGATCTAAGATGGGAAATGGGTTAATGGTAGCTTGTTCCAGCAGAGTTATTTGTGGTAGAGCCAAATATTGAGATCTCTATTTTACTGGCTACCCTTTCTCTGGATATTGATTTATATCACATACACATCAGATTGTTTGAACAGAGGGAAACCTATGTCTGTGAAAAAGCCAAAGAATTATACTTCCTAATTTTTTTAACAGATAAAATGAGAAAGTGAAATGCCATATTTGTGTAGATAGATTGAAAGAATTCTAAAATCAGTATTTTGGAATTTTAGCTTTATGGAGAAAGGTGACCTTTTCTCTCCTAATATTGCATAAAATGTCATTTCTCCTCTTCCCACCCTCAAATTTAAGCCCATCCCACAGAATGCTCAGTCATACTCATGCCAGTGGAAGGATGTCGGGAACCCAATAGCAGGCTTTGACTCAGGCTGTCCTCTTACCATGTTCTTGACTCTGGCACAGATGAGAACTCAAAAGCAGAGTCACAGTATAAAGTGAGAACAGGTTTAATGTAACAAATAAGAGATATAGGTTCCACAAAGAGAGTGTGGCCTAGCTCCAGAGACTGAGCAGGGCCCATACCAAGTGTAACACAAAAGTAAGAAATACACACTTAAAGTTTAGTACAGAGTGCAGGCTGGCTCAAGAGAGTGAGCAGCCACCTGCTAAAAGTAAGTTTAGCACAAAAGTAAAATATACACACCTCTGCCAGAGAAGTGTGGGTTGACCCCAGGAAAGTGAACAACCACGACCCTGACTTCTGCCAGGATTCAGCTTTTATAGTTTTGCTATCTAGAGAATATTCAATTAAGAGAGTGGGTCCCTGTTATGTAACATAGTTTCACACACGCTCAGGTGGTCTCCTTTTGAAACATGTTCATTGGTCAAATTTTATCTCATGTATTGGACATATTCAAAAATATTCTGTGCTCTCTAACACCTCCAGTGGAAGGTCATTCAAGGGATAAACTCCACTTTACTGAGCATGCCCAACTACCAGGGTTATGTAACCTTTCTCCACTGAGCATGTCCAGCCACTAGATTTGCTTAAGCTAGACCCTTGCAGTCTCAATTTCCCCATTTTGGTGCCAAAAATAGGTCTAACTGGCAACAGTAGCTTTCCTCTAGGGGAGGGCCCAGAGGAGGGACCTGAGACCTTAGGGAGGGGCTGGAAACCCAGAGCTGTGTCCTGAAACCCGAACTCAGGGAAATTGAGCAAGGCCTATCTCAATACCACCGGATAACCTGTATGTTTCATTAGGTGAAATAATTTCCAGGTCACTTACAAAATTGGAATCTTTAAAAAGTGTTTTCACTCTGAAGAGAATTGTCTCTTTAGGGCTCCTTGTCCTTCCCTGTTCAGATCCATTATAACAAGTAGACATCTGCATAGAAAATAAACTCTAACAGCGAAATGGGAGAGAATAAAGTGGCCTATAGTATTCTTGTAGCTTGTAGCCTGACATCTGTGACTTCATAAAGATACAAGAAATGAGGAATCAGAGAATGGGGAGCCTAGAATTGGTGTCATCAATGACAATTTGGCTGCTTGTTTAAATCAGTTTTTTCAAAAGCTTTTATTACTCATTTGTAAGAGGAGGGTGATTGACTAGATTTTCCATCTGTAACATCCTATGTTTCTATGAGCATTTACAACTGCTGAATCCTTTTTGTTATGACAGTAATTAGTGGTTTCCTTTCTGGATTACTTGGAACATTTTTGAAAGGTTTATAGCTTATTCCTGATGTAGATAAATGTTTTTTAGAAAATTTGTTTTGCCTTTCATGAATAAAAAGGTGATTGAAGAAAGCATGCATTCATCATTTCATTTATTGCCCTGAAAAAACAAGTGTAGTTTATAAACCAATAACACTTTGGGGAGTGTTATACACATGTTGAAAAAGAATGCCTTAAATTAACGGGAGGGCGACAAGACACTAATCCTGTATCCCCTCGAGAAAGAGCTAAGAACCCAGCCAGAGAAGAAACTTGAATACATTTTACTGGATAATATAAGTGGTACTATGTTACTTTTACTGAAACACTAATAAAGGGGAAAAAAAGGTCAGTGACTCTGGGTTAGCCTCTTTTCTGTTTTGTAAAATGTGTGAGAAAGAGAAAGTAAGATTGTCCCAACAGGTTCCACTGTAATCCAGGAAAGTGCTGGGATGTATATTAAAGGACACATCCAAACCTATTTACTCTTTTACATATCATTCATAGAAAGATGATTTTTCTGTTATATTTTTTAAATTCCTGGTAAAGCTGTATGAATTAGTGAAAAACTAGAGGGAATTCACTTGAGAATTACCTTGGACCATGTGAGAAGACATTCTTATATATTCTTATAGAACTAATGGAATTAATGAGAATTATTTGGAAACTTTTGTCTGTGACTATTAAACAGTTTACTTTGCAAACTTGCTGTTTAGTACACAGCATCGTAAAAATGATTTAACTTACTCAGAATGCCCTTCATTCTCTCATTGCACAATCAAATCTGCATCACCTCCCTGGAAGGTGATTTATACTCTAACTTCCTTGCATTCTTAGTCTCCATCACATAATTTCCCATGTTTATAGGCATAGCTAGTACTCAACTATCTCTGAATATCTTACCTCTCTTACTTATCCAAAATATAGCTAAAACATAGGAAAACACAAAAATTAAGCCTCTGAACAAATAAAATAAATATCAGTAAGTTTATGCACTAAAGCTTACATACATGGTACAAAAAAGACCCATACATGATTGTTTGCAACCAATTTATTCTTAATTTACAAAAACATTCTAATTAGTGTGGGTATTGTGAAGATTAAATGAGTTAATGTCTGTAAGACCCTTTGAAAATGTCTGGTACACAGTAAACGTCAAATAATAATAATAATAATAATAATAATAATAATAATTCCCATGCCAAGGAAATACTAACAATAACAAATTGAAGGGGAGAGAGGAACTGCCGCAAGTGGATACACTCAAAATAGAAATTGTAAAGTAATGGAATGAGATAGCACCATGATCAAAATCAGACGTAAAAATTCAAAACAAAGCCTTCGTTATTCATTTGGGGCAAATCCAAACACATCTAAGCAGAGTCAGAGGCATCACTATTATAATATATTCCAGTAGTAATAGCTGTTAATAGCAATAACTTTGAAGCATCAAGAACAGTTGAAATAATGTCCGATATCCTCTGTCTAAGAAAGCATGCAAGTTGTAATAAAAATTTATGGGCACCTATCCAAACTGGGTATGCTTTTAACGTTAATGTTTCACACATAAACTCTCTGTAATCTAGAAAACCTATTTTCTAGACTCTTTGGATTAATGTATTTCTAGATAGTAAAGGTTTATTTAAATTGTTTTCATTAATTTTAATAATTTGTGGACCTAAGTTTTAGCTGCCCAACTGGACACCATATTTCTCAAAGACAAAAATATATCTCTAAATATATTAATTGCAAAGTGCGTAACATAGGAATGGAGACTTAATTGCTGTTTTTCACATATTTCATGAGAATTGGTTTCCTTTTTATATGTTTGATGCTTGGGGACCATAACATCAACTAGAGAGAAAAGTATAGTCAGCATTCAGTTTCTCACTTCAGGTTTTTGTTAATAAACACATCTCTTATGTTGAGTTCACAAGAATCAATATCCAGAAAGGGATTTTAGTGAAAGAGATTTATTGAGTATGGGCTCTGTGGAGAAGAGAGTTATAAGACAAAGGAGAGGAGAGAAAAAGAAAGCTGAGCAGGAATGTTCTCCTTACTGGAGACTGGCTTCGGTCTGGCCCACAGGGAGCTCTGGAGGATGACTGTCCACAGAGTGGGGCTAGGAGAGCTGTTTTTTGTACCCCTGTGTCAGTTGGTCATTGCCTACTGACTGCAGGTTGACAGGGGTGGAAATGGATGAATTACATCCCGGATGAGGTTCCCAGGTGAGAGGTGGCTCGCATTCAGCAGATGGCAGTTAAGAAAAGGGGGGCAGCTACAAGAAATTGCCAGCAGATACAACAGTCCCTGGGGATGGACACATGAGGTGCACTGTTAGGTAAAGGGAATATTAATGTAAAACAACAAAACTAAAGTAAAACAGCAAACACTAAAGTCTTACCCCTTGTACCACTCAGATCCACTTGCTTCTCACATTAAGTTCACATCGTGTGGGAACAGGTTTCGGATTGGTCACAATTACTGAGAAAACCTACAAGAGGGGAAAGTACTGCTGGTGTGGTGGCACGGCAGACATGTTTCTGTCACTCGCATTAGGCAGCAGATATCCTCTCCTCCCAATGACTGGGATCACTACTGACAGAAGGAGACCAAAGTCTCCTACGAAGCCTGGATCTACTGCACAATTCTCTCTTGCTCTTGACTATGCTCAAAACTGGCAACTTTTCAGGTCACTCAATAACAAAATTGGAACAGGATTCCCAAGTGTGGAATATGTCTCTTCCAAAATTCAGAGACCAGCCAAATATTGTGCTTCTTTTTTGGTGATAGAAGGTGCAAGTTGAAAGGTGCCAATACTTTGGAAAGGGTGCCCCAGTATGTTCAATATCACTGAACCCACAAAAATGTCATTGATATACCAGGCCCCTTGATAGGATTTATGTTCCACTATCTGCAGTACCTGTGTCTTTTCAAAAAAGCCTAGCATGCATCTTAATTCATGCTTATCAAGTTTAATTGACATGGTGTCATCAATAGACTAGGTCACCGTGACGTTCTCCAGAACATCCAGACAGTGGAGTCCCGTCAGATCGTAAAAGACAGCAGGGCAATTTATATAGGGTAAAAGCACACTGTTGTCTACACCATCTGATTACAAACTGCTTCTGATCCTCTTTTGATGAGCATTGAAAAGAACAGAGTCATCATATTCTATAAACCATTGTTATAGATCTCTATGAGCCAGGCTATTCTGGCCACGCTGCCCATGTCAATTATTACAGCCACCTTGTCTCTAATGGTTGAGTGTTGCCACCTGGTCTCTGCTGTTCTAGGCTCCTATGGTTTTATTGCTACTATTGAGCTTAGTTCTCTACCACCATCTCATAGATCCAGTCTTACAGAAAACAACAATAATTGAATTTCTCAGTAAGGCCAGTGGCCCCCTCATCTGTGCATTTCTTAATCACTTTGGTAAACAAAGGGTACTCTAGTCCTCCAGAGGGACAGAATCAACTGCTGGGCCATCCAGTCTTATATACTAAACCATACTAAACCTATTCTAGCATGCCCACTTCTCTAAGAATTCAATTCCTTCCTCTATAGTTTTCCATGGCAGTTTATGCATCTCTTCTGTAATTAATAAGCACCATCCCTATTCCAAACTTCTTCCAGTGCCCATGCAAGAAGTTATCACGGAAGCGTACCCCACTAACTCCCTTATCCATTTTTATATCCACCCTCAGAAACATTCTCTGGGTACCTGCCAGTACATGTGAGACACATCCTGAAGCCTTTTTGGTATGTAATGTAACCCTCATCTCCCTTAGAAGATCCAGCATTTCCCATTGCATGATGTTAATTTGACACTGCTCACAGATTTGATGGCAAAGAGGAAAGGTGGAAACAGATCTTAAGTATGGCAGGCCTCGCCTTGTAAGGCCTGCCTCATGTGAGGTCTCTGCAAAGTTCACAAGTGAAGTGAAGAAGATGACTTTTCAATAGGGAAGATGGGTTTTAGGTCTAGTGTGTTCAGGGATATCAGAAAATTTAAGGATCTAAATGGTCTGTAAATCTCTATCATGAGACTCAGAATTTCATTTCTTCTGTATTTGTGCCCTGATTTTAGCACAGTAGATCTTAGACTGAAAGCTTACCCTTTTCTGAAGTTTTTTTCACTCATAACTAAGTCCCTTGTCTGATCTTTAACTCTGTCTGCCCTCCAGCTGCAGGACATGAGTATTTCTTTTTTTTAAAATTAAATTTTATTTTATCAATGTACAGTGTAGTTGGTTTTTGTGTCCTTTTACCGATTCTTTCCTCCCCACTCCCTCTCCCCCTTCCACCCATGAACATCATATCTGTTCACTTGTCTTAACAAGTTCAAGGAATTGTGATTATTGTATGCTTTTAAGTTGAGGGTTATTCAATCTGATCCTGTCATGTTTTTCCCATTGATAAATTAATGGCCCTTAGAAATAGTCACCCATTTCTAGAGTTCCTTATAGTTACTGTTTTCCCATATCTATCAAATCCCAGAGATATTACATAGTTGGTGCCTCTCTTTCAACCTGTATCTCTCTCCAGTTCATTATACATAAAAGTCTTAGGTATTGGAGCTCTAGGGACTATCAGTACTCCATCCAACACTCCCAACAGGGCTGTCACTGCCATTAGAACATTAGATTGGTGAGTGATCAGCCTCCAGGATTCCATATTTAGTCGTCTTCGTAAGACCACCTTTTGTGTCAATGGTCTTACGTTAAGGTCCCTAGAACATTGTGAAAGTCATTTACTAAGGGTCTACTCTCAGGAGAAGAGGCAATCTAGATAGCACAGGAAAAATGAACTAAGCAAGAATGTGATATTTGCTGGAGTCTAGATTCTGTTCAATTTCACAGGAAACACTTGGATGTAAATTGTGCTTAGAGTTGGTCCCATAGTGAGGAAAGGGGCCAGTCTTTTGTACCTCTGTTTAGTTAGCCATTGGCTGCTGGTTGCATAGAGAGAAGGGGTGTGAACTCCAGAGTAAGGGTTTTTTTTTTGGCCAAGGGCAATTCCTCAGAGAAGGGGGTAGCAGTGAGCAATTAATAAGGCATCTGGCAGAAACACCAAGACCTGCTGTAATGTTAATACAAAAGTGAGAGTTTACGGTGTTTCATAGAGTTTTAGGGGCATCCCTCCAAAGTTGAGACCAGATGCGCTCAAAGAAAGATTAAATGAAATTAGAACCTCACACTCATTTTAGATAACTTGTGAGTAAATATGATGGAGGTAGATATGATTTTTAAAGTATTTATTAATTGGACCAATCAGTGTTACTAATAATTCATTTATTTTCTAGTCTTTGTAGGTAGTTTTGATTTTTTTGTGTAAAATTTATGCCAATGCACTGATTCCTACAAATTGTTCATTCAACAAATGTTTATTGAGTACTTCCTATGTGCCAAGCAATGGTTAAGAGCTGGATTCTTAATCATTTTGCCCTTAATAATGTACAGAATATAATACTGGCATCTTCTTGTGTTTATTTCTATGTATCATAAAGTTAGGTTATTTAAAAAATAATAAATAGGTTATAATTTTTATAATTTTTACCTATTGTACAATTTTTTTTCTTTCAATATATAGTGAACAATTTTAGATCTACCACGGTAAGGATAAGTATCAATCCAGCAGTTATTACATAATAGCAATTTCAGTTCTCTTAAAGCATTTTGCAGTTGAGTTCACCAAGTATGTATTAAGTTCGTATAACACGAAACTCATGTCTTCAGCATTACAGGGGGGAAATATTGGTACTTCAGTTTTTTCCACAAATGGGGGTTATAATCTAGAGATCTTATGGGAGTTTTTCACAGTCTATGCAAAACAGAATTCGAAAATGAAATAAGCATTTTCTCAGAAAAGTTGTGTGTATGTGTGTGTATGTAAAACCTAAAAATACACAGCGGCACAGGTATGTATATGAATGCCTTAGGCTATAGTAGATTTGTCCTTAAGGGATAGAGCATAGAAGCACTTGATACAATGTCAATAAGTTACTTAGAGGCTATTACTTTTAACTTTTGTTTTTCTTTCTGATTGAAGGGGAAAAATACTCTCTCTTTAATCTCTTTTCCAGAGTGTTTTATGAATGCTGTTCCTTTTATGACGATGTACATGAGTTAGTCTGCAGCATAGCTAGCCATCACTTTACAGAGAAACTGAATGAATAAGTACTTATAATGATACACGTTGACTAAGGTCAGGCTGCAAATAAATACTGGTAATAAACATGTGCTTTAATTACTTGAACCAAATACACTGACTATAAACCTAACCTCATATTTTTTGTATTATGTAGGCAAAGAGGGAGTTCTATAGTGTAGGGAGAGGGTGGGGGACACCTGAGAAAAGCTGCAGCAGAATGTCAAAGAAGAATGGGCTGTGAAAAAAATAAAAGAGCCTTTATTAGGTATTAAGGTCTAAATGGCATCAGTGCTGACAGAATACTGTCAGAGAAAGGTTTCAGTGGGCTTGACAACACAGTGAGAAGTGACAGGCTTAAGCACATTTTGTTCTTTGGTGAAACTCCTATTAGAATGAGATTTTACTATTTTATTGGGTGTTTTATCATCTCTTATTTCTATTGTATATTTCTTCTTAACCAGATCATATATTTATCTATTCATATATTATGCATGTTCTAATTCTTATGTTTAAATATATGGTAGGGAGGACAAATAGTTAGAATTTATATAGTCATACTTCATATATAAATATTCCATCATTGATTTGTATTTGCTGAAAAAAAATAAACATTCTCTATGTAATTGTAGGTCCCCACGTTTTAGGCTGCTCAGTGCCATCTGCCAAGGCTTCTGGAACTAAACTGGGATTGTTGCTGTGGCAGTAGGATTGCTAAGGAAGTTGTGAGTGACATCGTACTGATCACTGCATAGACTTAGCAATGTCGCAACATCACAGCAAAGCCTGGGATAAGACTTACAAAGAATTTTGGAATTTGACATTCAAAGGTAGATGCATCCAATGAGTGGACACTTCCCGGTGCAGGTAGACCGTGTGGAATCCAGGCCATTAGGGGAAGCCACAGAAGTGCTAGACAACTGGACAGGAGAAGGGCCAAGAAGGACAATGCTGCTCCCTCCACACTCTCATGAGGGCTGGTCCAGCCACAGAAACACTTCCCGATAGATTCTACCGTGGCTTTCAGAGGTGTGCATTTTAGAATCTCCTATAAAGGGTTCTGTCTGTGGGAATTAAAAAGTCAATCAATTAATCAAATGATACTTCACTTTCTGGGCTGCCCAAGTGGGCGAACTCTTTCATAAAAAGTAACACAATTGATAAGTTCACTGTGGCCTAAGTTTTCATCTGAAAAGTACAGATTCACCTTAACATTACTCATAACAAGAATAACTCACCTTTGTTCAGACAAAATTGTACTGCAGGAATTTGAGTTATAATAATATAAAATTATATATGTGGTAACACCAAGTGCTGCTGGGGGAGGATGCAGAGCAGGTGGAAGTCTCTTATGCTACTGCAGGGAATGCAAAATGGGTACAATCACTTAGGAAAGCCTTTTTTTTTTTTTTTTTTAGGGTCTAACAAAGTTAAACATACTATTTTCCCATGTTCCAGCAATGCCTCCCCTAGGTATTCATCCTAAAGAACTGAGTGCATGTGTCCACAAAACATTGCAAAAGAATGTCCAAATAACACTATTCACAATATACCTAAATGGAAACAACCCAAATATCTATGATCAGAGGGTTGGGTAGACAAACTGTGGTACATCTGTACAATGGAGTACTATGCAGCAACAAGATCAATAAACTACTCACACTCTTAACCATGTGGATGAATCTCTGATATTATGTTGAGCAAAAGAATCCTGACACAATAACATATTGCATGATTAATTTACTTTCTTTTCAAGAACAGACAAAACTGTCAAGATGGAAGGTAGCACAGTAGTGATCTTTGAGTAGGTACTAATGGAGTAGGGGCATGAAAGACATTCCTGAGGTGCTAGCAATGTTCTATAACTTTATTTGTGTGATGTCTTTGATTATTTTTGGTCATTTGTTTTTGCATTTTACTGTATGCAATTATGCCTCAGTACAAACATAAATTCATTCAGTGTCAGAAATACACAGAGCGTCAGTTCCTAGTAATGTTCTTTCTTACTTTTGGAGAGATTGCAGGTGGGATACAGGATAAGGATAGGTAACATTTTAATTCATAATACATGTGTTTCTTAATGCCTTTGCCATCTCCCCTTTGGCACTTTATGAAGGACTTGCAATTTTCCTCAGAGTCTCATGGTCCCTTTGAGGTTGTGGGTCCAGCAGCGAAACCAACCAGTCCAGCTCTGTCTAAGGTTTTCAGTCCCAAGGGACTTAAACTAAATCCCCATGTCTTTGCCTTATCCATTCAGGACAGAAAAAGTGAGATGGGTGTTGGGGGCCTGAAGCTCCACACCCCTTCTTGTGAGACCGCTTCTCCTTGACAATCT
>NW_007737538.1:29706-32887 GCF_000696425.1 Galeopterus variegatus | reverse complement strand
AATTCCCACTCCCCCCTCCAGGGTCTGCGTTGAATATCCCGCGGGTCGGGACATTTTTGGCCAATGGGTATTTTTGAGACACACTTTCATGGAAGTCCAAGAGTTATGAAGCACATTTTGCACAATGGAGCAAGGAGCAATCAGGAAAGAAAAGCAGAGTTAGAGTATGTGGGAGATGGATCTGCATGGTATTTGGCCATAAGCAAACAAGAGGCATCTTCAGAGATGACGATTGGAGGATGCTTAGCTTGCCTTGTTTTGTTTCCATGTGAAATTCTCACTTTGGCTAAAATGGAGCCACAGGGACCTGTTCCAGTGCTCTGAAGCATGGCTCTGGCTGTTTGATTTTTGATACAGCCCAGTACAGATGACAATAAGCTACATTTCTGCTCGTCAGGACATAGGAAGGGTACATGACATTGCCTCCTTGCCCCAGCCAAATAAGAAGAGAGGACGGTGTTTCCACCTTGCTTTATGCTGAATGCTGTGAGTGCACCCTTCACCCCAACTTCCACTACCTCTCAGGTGATATTCTCTACTTTGAAGACTGGGTATCTTTTACTTTTTGAAACATAGGGCTATTTAAATCTTTCATTTCCTGAAGAACCTCACACAGCCCCATGAGCACAGCCAGAATCAAAGAAAATTTGACTAAAACTTGCATATTTCTTGGGTCAGGAGATGTTTGAGACTGTGAAGAAAAGTAAAGGGATAGAAAGTGAGGATCCATGCTATCTTACAGTAAGTACTCAGGAAAGGTTCCATGGACTGGAGGAATGTGCCATGCCATGATGATGTGTGATATGATAAACATGGTCCCCAAGGTAGCCATTACTCCCCTGGGGTTCATCCAAGAAGGTCTGAGGTTATGGTGCATTCCCAAGTTGGTGTGTCTTGAGAGACCTGCATCCTGCATGGTCCTATTGCTGAGGCTCTAATTCTGAGGCTTTCAGTGCAGGAATGGTTTTATTTTAACTGAGGTATAACTTATACACAGCAAGTGCACAAATTTTAAATGCACAGGTGGGGAGATTTTCATTTATTTATACAACTATGTAATCAACAGATGATCAAGACATAGAATTTTTCCAAATCCTGAGAACATTCTTTTTCTCTTTTCCAATCAGTACTGTACCCCTAAGGTATCCACTATTTTCACTTCTATCATCATAGATTAGTTTTACCTGTTCTTGAATTTATTATATGTGGTATCATTCAGTATGTGCTTACTTGCCTCTGGCTTCTTCTATTTTATGTATTTTTTCCACATTGCTATGTATATTAATATTTTGTTTACTTTTATTGCTGCATAGCATTCCATTTTGTAATTATGCCATAACTGTATCTTCAAACCCGTACTGATAGACATGTAGGTTGTTTCCAGGTTTTGGATGTTACAAACAGTGCTTCAATAAATATTTCTGCACATGTCTTCTTGTGACTGTATCTATACCTTTTTAAAATAATTTGTTTTACTCATGTTTAATATAGCTTTTCTTGCTCCTCTGTTAATCTCTTCTTTGAGGTGTAACCCAGACATCCCACAGTTGCCTCATTCACTTTGTCCTCACATTCATAGTTTGATTCATGTATTCCTTCATTTATCTATTTATTTTATAAATATTTATTGGCACCTGTGTGTGGAATGCTGCTGGGCACTGGGGGTTCAATATGAATAGTCATATTACAGCACATAGAAAACTTAGCATCTAGCAGGAAAATGGACATACAGACATAACTTACAAAAACATTACTAGAATAGGTTACTTACTACTAGAATAGAAATAGGTACAAAGAGGGAGGAAGGCTCAGACCCTGGCTCATTCATAGAGAAAGGTAGAAGGAATCAGGGATAGTCCATCTAGAGCTTCTACACTATGCTCTGGAGACTGCTTAGCAAACAGCTTCCCTGGCCCCACTCCCAGCAGTTCTCACCCTGTAGGTCAGAACCAACATTTTGAATAAAGGGATTCTGATGTGGATAGTCTCAGTAGCATACCTTGGAGTAACTTTTGCCTTTATATTCTATATTAGCAGAAGTGTTTAATGTACAAAGTAAAACCATGCAATAAAATCCTACAAACTACTGTTTATATTCTTTCTTAACCTTGTATTTTTTAGCAAAGCTTGGATTTGTAAACAAAATCTTCATATCAGAACAAATTTTGTGTTATACCCAAGTGTATGAGTTAGAGCCACTGCTAAGAGAACCACTACAATTAAATTTCATTACACAGAAACATCCAATAACTCACACTCAGGGGTACAGAGAGAGGATGGGTGCATCTTAATTTCTTCCCAGGCAGCCAGAGAAAACTCTAAAATTATCTTTCTGATGAGAGAACAAAGCTTTGTTGTATCTCCCCTCTATGGAAGAAAAAAAAAGTCTGTATGCTTTTTCTGTCTTTTCCCCATATGAAGAACAGCAGCAAAGCTAAGACCCAGAAATAAAAGTATTATACTATCTTTTTATTCCGCATGCCACACCACCACCAATTTTTCTTCAGGTGATAGAAAGAGAGAGTTAACTGCAGAGCCAGGAATCTAGACCTAGACTATACCTGGGAAGAAAAACTTGGAAGTCTATTTTCTACAACAGTGGTTCTCAAAGAATAATCACCAGACCAGCAATATTGACATCACCCAGAATCTTATCAGAAACTGTGGGTAAGGCCCAGCAATTTGCATTTTAAAAAGTCTGCTGTAGTTTGAGAACCCAGTGAGTCTGAATGCCATTACCATTACCGTGTATGGATTATGAGTCCCTGGAGGGCTGAATGGGGTAGGGGAGTGTGGGTGGGTCAAATAAGGAAGCATGGGTGAAAATTAAATGTTTGTTTTTTAAGGCATGAAATGGCAAGTACAAATAAAAAGATCAATAGAAAATTGTTATCTATATATTTTTCTTCAAAGGTAGTTTTCAAAGAGGCTCTAATCCAATTAACATTTAAATTTAGTGGCTGTTTTCATTAAACTAAATAAAGTAAAATTTTACTTAAAATTTTAAAAAGCATGTTTCTATCTCAAATACATGATGGGAGACTATGTTTGTTTTCTCATAATCGCTCAGAATTCCTTCTCTTCTGTTCTCATTTTCAGTACTTATTTATCATATTACCATAATCAGAAGTGGAATGGTCTCTGTTGCTCTTATGTAAGCAAGCTGTATTAGTTGGTGCCC
>NW_007737538.1:25639-28637 GCF_000696425.1 Galeopterus variegatus | reverse complement strand
GTCATTATAGAAGCAAAGTTCTTGAGTAGTCAAGAGGATATGAGAAGAATAGCAGAAGGATTTTCTGAGATAGGAAAAGTATCAGTTCATCCACTGTGCCAGAAGAGGTGAGGCATATTGAGACAGGTGAAGGCAGGGTGGTAGAATGTAGAATTGCAGGTGGGAAATAAAATAGTTCTCTTCTGATTGCTTCTATTTTATCAGCAATATAAGAGAGAAAGAGGTAATCAGCTGAGTGGTTCAGGGGAGGGATATTGAAGATGAGTAAGAAAAAGGTGTAAAATTATCATCTAGTGAATAGAGGAATTAACTGATAAGGGAAACTGAGGCACTGGTTCCCAGTAGCACTGAGGCCAGTTTGATGTTAGTGCCCATTGATTCATGCCAGCCTGACTGGAGGTTTTCCCACAGCCACACTGTTATTCCTGTTGAGGCATGGCGGAGACAGAGCACTGGATAAACCAGGGTTGCATTTGGGCCAGAAGACTGTGACAGAGGAAGAGGGGTTAAGGGAATTGTGATATAACAATACGCATGGAGTCTAAACTAAATAAAACAGTGTATTCATCTGTTCCTCTTGCTTATAACAAAATACCTGAAAATAGTAATTTGTGAAGAAATGAAATTTATTTTTTATGGTTTGAAGGCTGAGAAGCCCACAGTCCAGGTGTTGCATTGGGCAGGACTGAAGCCATGTTGGGACCTAAAACCCCATGGTTTCTAAAAAATTTTAAAAGACAGTTTTTTTGATGTCATTCATTTTTCTGAGTTCCCCCTTTTCCCATTGTTGTTTGCTATTTTGAACCTTGCAATACCCCGTTCTACTACAATAAATGTATTTACATTTCAACAAAAGCAGCCAGCCTGAAGCTGCAGACTTGGCAGTCTTACACATGCTCTCCAGTCCCTAGAAAATCAAGGAGGACATTAGTAAAGCTGTGCTGATTCCAGAAAGGACAGCAGCAGAAACCAGATGGAGCGCTGGCAAGACCTTGCACCTTGCTTTTTGTATGGTGCCCTCACAGCTCACATCTCTTTCCTTCCTGCTTTTCATTTCCCAAGTTCCATTCCTTCAGCCCCCTCTTAAAAATCCTTCAGTAAATCTGAGTCTTGGAGATGGCATTAGTCTGGCCATTCTCCTACAGCTTTACTGGAGAGATATGTTAGTCTAAGAACTCTCCTCAGGTCATTGGTATTTCTGAATAAAGCTGGCTTCCATTTTCGCCAACATTTGACTTTTGAGTGGTTTGTTTTTGAAAGGGGGCAGGCAGCTGGACTTGGGCCTGGTAACACAGGGGGCGTGTCTGGTGAGGGCCTTCTTGGTGGTGACTCTCCACAGCAATGCAGCATGTCCCATGGTGAGAACGGGCTGAGCAAGACAGCTAACCTTCTCACCTGCTCTTCTTATGAATCCTTCAGAACCGCGCTCATGATAACTCATTGCTTCATGAATGGATTAACCCCTCCACAAGGGCACAGTTCTCATGATCCAATCGCCTTTCAAAGACCTTTCATATACATAATGGGATTTTCCACCCTCTTAACACTGTTACAATGGAGATCAAGTGGCCAGTACATGAACTTTTGGGGAACACATTTGACACATAGCAAACAGGAAGTGAATTTGGGGGGCCTCCTAGAGAAAAAGAGGTAGGTACAAGAGAAAGAAAGTATTGATTGGCTTTGAATAATGGTTACAGTGGGAGTGCTGGTGAAAGCAGGCCAGAGAGATAGTAAGTGGTTTGGAGGGGAGGCTGACATTCTGAAGGTGGTACAAGGCAGCGACAAAGTGAGAGTAGGACTGTGGGTGGAAGTTGCTGTGGTGAGATGGAGGAAACGACAGCATAAGTGGAGAACTCCAGAATTAGAGGGGATAGACCATTCTCACAGCTCGGTCTAGAGCTTTCACCAATCTTCTATGACTAAAACCTCTGGTTGTAACATTTTGAACTTCTGAGACCCGGCTGTGAACCCTACTCAGCTTCCAGCTGTGGTGGCCAGCCCTGAGCACTGTGGCAGTACAACCACTTTTCTCCTGCTGGTGATCACTTCTGGAAAGCTCCCCGAATCCTCAGCTAACTCCAGGATCATCCTCCAGGAGAATTCAAGAACTTCTGAATNCTCCCCGAATCCTCAGCTAACTCCAGGATCATCCTCCAGGAGAATTCAAGAACTTCTGAATCCTGTCTAAGTACTCCTCGGGATCTGCTATTGTTCTAATTAATTTTAAATCACCCCTCTGCAGAAACACTAGGACATATAGCAGCCCCAAGACTGACTGCTTGGGTGACCTGCACAGGGAGCCTCTCTGTCCTGGGCAGTTTCCTCACTCCATCTAACACGCCCTCCCTACGAGTCTCCAAGATCTGGGACTCTAGACCTACTTTTTGATATGTTGAAGGAGAAAATGAATTTAGATACTTTTTTAGTCTTTCATAAAGCCTTGCTTTCAAGAGTAGTTTTTACAAAAGAGGGTAAAAAAGTCATCCTTAAGAGAAAGTTGATTTACGGGATCATTTGCCCTCTAGGACACTACTCCCACATTTTCCTAGTTCCATTAACCTTGAAGTTAAGTCTTGGAGATAGGAGGTGAATAAAAATTAAGGGACAAGTTAAAATCCATTAGTTGAATAAGTAAAATACTACCCTGTTTTGTTAATTTTGAGACACCATGGCATAATGGAAAGTGAACTGATGTCAAANTAGGAGGTGAATAAAAATTAAGGGACAAGTTAAAATCCATTAGTTGAATAAGTAAAATACTACCCTGTTTTGTTAATTTTGAGACACCATGGCATAATGGAAAGTGAACTGATGTCAAAAGACATGAATGTTAGCTGGACTCAGAGAGTGACTTTCTGAGTGACCTTGAGTTATTCACTTAATTTCTCCCAGGTGCAGCTTCCTCATCTGGAAAATGAGGGTGTTGGCCTGCGTGAACTCTAAGGGACCTACCAGCTCCAGCAACCTAGACCCTTAAATAAGGCTAAAAGGCGAA
>NW_007737538.1:21008-23843 GCF_000696425.1 Galeopterus variegatus | reverse complement strand
TGTAGGTATGATTGGTATGCCATTTTGAGATACCTATGGCTGTGTGCTCCCTTATTATTTATCAGAGTTTGTCATACTTGTACCCAAATCAGCATTCAGCACTCGGGGTCTGCTTTGATTATACATGTATTACAGGGTAAAGAAAGACAAAAGGAAAGCAGGAGGTAGGAGTATGATGTCTATCTTTTAAGTGGGGACACAGCAACTTGGAGAGTTACAATAATTTGCTCTTGATAGCCAAGCTAGTAAATAGTGGCTTCGTTACCTGTGTCCATATGGTGAGACTACCTCTGGCAGCTCCAAGCACAGTTCCTGGCTCAGACAAGCTCTCAGTGCACATGAGCTTCGTCCAACTTCCTCCTACAGTATGGGCAATGCCATACTGGTGACAACTTACTTTAATCATAAGTGTAAAGCTCCCAGGAACCCAGTCACAGACCCACGTTAAGAGCCTGGCATTTGTAAGAATAATAATGACACTCAACCTTTTTCTTTTATGGAGACATCAAGGAAACAAAAGAATAAGAGAGAGAATGTTGAGAGAATGTTTATATATAAAATACCACAGAAATTATTGCTAAATAGCAACCTTAAATTATTTTAAGCTCTTAAACATCAGTTTTGTTACATTGCACATAAATCTAGATTTTCATATATTCTTTTGCTCACCATACAATACACTGGCATTTTAGAGAAAGCTCTTTTCCTATGTACATTTTGGCCATATTTGTCTTAACAATCATTCACAACCTACATGAATAGATTGCTATAACCTGGACTGAGAAATCCAGAAGGTGTCTGTTACTTTTTCAGAGGGAGTCTGATAAGCAGGGAAGGGGAAAGACTGAAGAAGGAGGAAAAAAGAAAATTGGGAAAAGCTTGTGGCTGCTCTAATTTTGTCTCATTCACTCAACAAGTGACTATTGAACACTTCATGTGCCACATACTCTTCTAGACTATAGAAAAGCATCGTGAATAAACAACATACATTGCTGCCCTTGAAGAGCTTCGGTTCCACTAAGAGGACGCTGACAGGAAGCATAATATATTTGGTAGTTAGTATGTTGGGGGTCATAAGAGAAAAAACAAAAGCAAGATAAGGAATGTCAGGTGGATGGGCAGTGTGGCCAATGCAATATCAAATAGAGCAGTGCTTGCTGAGAAGGCAACATCTTAGCAAAGAATTCAGGGGAAATTTTTCTCATTTAAGTAAATTACAAAAATTAGGAGATTTTTCTACGGGATGAGGTTTTAACTTTTTTTGTATCAGAGACTAATCCTGGTACACATTAAAACAACAGTAATATTGTCTGTAATAATATGTTATGGGGGAAATAGAGAGCTTTTCTACAAAAGCATATCACTGCAGCAAGTGTGTTTATTTGGGTTCAGTGAGCAGGGGCCAGGCACCAGACATCCAGGTCTTGCCCCTAAAGGCTGAAAAGCTAAATTAGCAAAAGGAAAATAAAATGGCCAACCACATCATCACCTGCTTTGTGCCAGGCACTTTGTCAGAACTTAAAAATTGAAAAGAAAAAAGGAAAAGCAGAGACAAATAATTGGGTGTCTGGCTGGCTAGGGATCTGACACGCTTCTTTTAGGCGATGCTTTTCCTTGCAGATAGACACTACATGAAATTTTACCTCAGCAGAGAATGTCACATTTGCTGAGCCGGCTGCAAGCTGCCGGGCCTTGCTGCTATCAGGCCCTCAGCAGACAAAAGGCAAAATAGGTTTGGAGGAAGGCAGAGGGCATAAGAGAACTGTTGCTGCAGGCACCAGAGCCCAGCGTAGTGTCCACCATCTACCTGAGTGTGGCAGTCTGCAGAGAGGGCACAGTGTGCAGCAGGAGGCCCAGCTATGGTGGCCAGGGGAGGGCAGCTCCCAGCAGCTCACAGACGTGAACAGGTGCTCTTTCCACCAGTCTGTGTCTGTTCTGGGCCTCCTCATTACTAGCCACTAGCAAACAAGAAATCAATATCCACGTCAGCTTCATGCCATTGGAGTTCTGGAAAGCAATTTGGTTCCAGAAAATCTAAATGGTTTTGTGGCTGTGGATGCCAGTTCCAGAGTCGTCACACAAAAAGGCTAAGAGTACAGGGAGTGGGCTTTGATAAAATGAAGTACAGGGCAATGAGAGTACCCATTAAAGCAAATGCCAGCTCTATGTCAGAGTGGAAATATGGGTCCTGAGCCTCCTGGGCAGTGTAAGCTCAACGGGGCTGCTGAGGCAGTGGATTGCAGTGGAAGCTAAGCTAGGACCGAGGACAAAAGTGACTACAGTGAAGTGTAAGCACTAGACAATGAATATTCCAGAGAAGGGAGTGAAGAAGAGGGGGGAGAGAGAGAGAGAGAGAGAGAGAGAGAGAGAGAGAGAGAAGAAAGCTTCATAAAATATAGTATATATATACTCAAATAATAATAGACACACACATCTATACAAATATGTATGTACAAGGGTACTTTAAAAATTTCATGGAAAGATTCGCATTATTTTTAAATTCTATTTCTTCATGAACTTTTCCCACTATCCTTATGTATACACATCTATATACATATTTTATATATGTACACACATCTATATACACACACACATACATTTACATACATGGGGGAGAGAGAGAGTCAGGGAAGTTTTATACTTTCAAACTTAGGAAGAAATTCTAAATAACACCCCCTTAACTGTTAATCATGGTTAATTTTGTGGGGAGAGATTATAAGAACTGAAAGAAATTTTTAAATTTATTTTATACAATTCTAAAGTTGGTAGAAATATGGGTAAACTGGGGTAGTAAATTTTTGTTCAGTATTTCTCATCTAAAGATACACACACACA
>NW_007737538.1:5176-20353 GCF_000696425.1 Galeopterus variegatus | reverse complement strand
CTTATAAGCTACCGAGTCTCTGCTATTTTGTTACAGCAGCTTGAGTTGACTAAGACAAATTGGTGAGTTAAATTCTTAAATTTTGCTCATAGAAGACCTATACTTGTAGCTCAAAGTTTGGTTTCTATTTGTAAATCATGCCTATTGCTCTCTCCAAACAAACACTGTAATGGACCTTTAACTGTCATGGGAATGTCTGACTAGTAACAGGGCCAGAGGAGGGTGCTAAGAACCTGAGCAAAAGAGGAAAAGAGAGAGGCCTTCAAAAAGAAGACACAGGAAGAGAGCATAGAAAAGGGGGGAGGATCAGGAGCAACTGAGACCAACGTTGTTATCTCTTCTACTGGTTCAAGGTTATTTAGAGCTGCTAAAGGTCAGTAACCAAACCTAAGGCTAGAAGGTGATGGCCTATCTGATTGCCACCTAGTTGTGTTCATCACCTAAAAGGATTTGATGTGAGAGACAAAATGAGTTACCCGATAGACATATTGTTCTATCAGTGTGTCTTTATTGAGCATCTAGTGTGTGCTTATTTCTGTATGAGACTGTATGCAAGCAAAGATAACAAAAGACTTCTTGCTCTTGCAGTGTGTTTATAACCCATGTCATGCTGGTAGCTTGAAATTGGCTATAATGGGAGTTTTTACACCATGGAAATCGGTAAATGCTACAAATCAGGGTTTGAACTATTTTGTTGCTTGTCAAGACATAAGAAAGTTATGGAGAAAGTGTTAGTGATACAGATTAAATTTAAAAGTATATCTTATCTGTAGCCATCACATTGTGATTAGCACAAAGAAACTGAGGAAACGTTCTTCCTCCGGTATTTGAAAATGATTATCCAATTGAACAAAGAAGTCACTCACATCTCACTGACAAATAAATAAAGTTTCAACATACATCTTAATTGTATCACTCTTGCTTTACTTAATTGTTATCATAACAAAGGGGTGTCAAACCACAGCTCCCAAGTCAAATCCAGCTTTCTGGTTGTTCTGGTATAGCCTGAGAGTTAAGAATTGTTTCTACACTTTAAATTGTTGAAAATAAAGAATAAAAAAAGCAGAAGAGGGAAAAAGATTTCCCGACACATGAAAAGCATATGAAATTCAAATTTTAGTGTCAATAAATAAACCTCTATTGGAACATCACCATGTTAGTTAATTTATATATTGCCTATGGCTGCTTTAGTGTTACAGTTGCAAAGTTGAGCAGTTGTGACAGAGACTATGTAGCCACAAGCCCTAAAATATTTATAACCTGGCTGTTCATAGAAAAGGGAATGTGGGCTTCTGTTTCTATCTGGTAGCACCAGATCTTTTTCTCACCATCTTCACAATTCCATTTGCCTGGTCCCCTAAGCAACATATGAAATCCCTAAGTCCTGGAACCTGAGATTTTCACCCCACTTACTCAGCATCAGGAACAAACAGGTCCCAGTTACAGGCACTGAGCTCTTCTACCATAACTGGTAGTACATTTGAATGGAAATATTTGCTTCCATTTTAGTTTTATATTCCAAACAAAGGTACTTTTAACTATCAGAAGGCTTAACACCCTGCTTCCCAATGTAACGATTTTCATAACTTATGCTTCTATTATTCTTGGATTAATACTGACCACATTTGAACAGGCAAATGGGTAACCAATTAGCTTGAATTCTTTACACTCAGGATTTGCTCTGTGCTTGATACGCCTTTCTTAATCTTCCATTTGAAACATGTTTTCTCATTTAGACCAGAAGTAAATAGCACAAGTAACAGGGTGGTTTTCTCCCCGTTCCTGTTCTCTCTCCTTGAAAAATAATGCTGAAGGAATTGTTTTGCAGTTGAAAATTAATGTAACCTATTATGTCCAGGAAATTTCTTCAATATATTACTTGCCAAGCCCCTCGGCCATTGCGAAGAAAATAATTTTAATTTATCTCATTTTTCACTGCTGAGTCAATGATTGTTTAACCTAAAATGCCATTGTGACTAAGTGCTCAAACCCCATGGTCCTTGGCTATTTTGCTGGGACTCAGTTATTATATCCATAAGCCTGGGCCTTAGCAGCACCAAAATTGTCATATTAAAAGGGCCGCTGTCAACTTGCTTTTGTTTTTATTGTTTTTAATTTCTGCTTTTCTATTTTCTCTGCTATTTATAATGTTCTCTTTAAAAGTTCAAAAATAACATCTCTCTCCTTAGCCTCTTGGTTATTTTCCTTTAGTGAGTAGCATCCAACTCCCTTCCTAGGGCACAGAGCAGTGTGGTCAGCTTGGGTTAATTTGGCCGTTGTGATTATAATCCTCCTCTTGTGATCTCTCTGCAGTTTTACCCACCAAGAACAGGACAGTGTCTCAAGAGAATATAAAACCATGACAAAGAAAAGTCCTTTGAATCACTGGCAGGTTTGGCTAGAAGGTTCACGTTGAATAAAGTCCACTACAATTTTCAAATTCTCTTAAGGTGATGTGACCATGTGCTTACATTTTTTTCTGTATTTACCTTGCTAGAAAAAAGCCAATTTGCTATCTCCTTACATTTTCTATTAGGGATTTTATTTATTTATTTATTTATTTATTTATTTATTTATTTATTTATTTAGGTTTTTCTGCCCATGTTGTAGCAAAAGTGTTATATCTCAGCTTAGGTTCCCCAGAAAGCAGATCCTGAAACAAAGTCTTGAGTAAGATTATGCTACTTGGAGAATATGAATCCAAGGCATAGAAGTAAGACATGGAAAGAAAGGGTCAAACATAAGGCTGCATTACCAGCTGGCCACTGCTACAGGTAACTGGTTACCCAATGCTATAAAGGTATATTTCAGGATGGTCTCTCTAGTATCAGAAAGGGGAAGGAATTTCCTACCAGCTTCTCTCTTTCACTGGTCATAATTCACCCCATGAGATGTTAACTGCCCTGAACTAGGATATGCATGCCTAGGCTGCAGGCTGAGGGGATATGGCTCCCCACACAATGCCAAAAGAGATGCTCTGTGACGAAAAGCAGGGGGTCTGAAATAGGTGCTCAGCTTATACCAGAGGAAGCTCCTTGGAATCAGCAGAATTGGTCACTGCAGTAGCAGTTGGAAGAAGAGGCAGATGAGGCTGAGAGGTTCTGAAATAGTCAATAAGAGGCATTAGATATATTTATTTAACTCAAAACAGGCATTTTAATCCACATTTTGCAAAAGAAGAGACAGTTCCAGAGGATTGGAGCTGCTTGTCCAGAGACACAGTTATTGAAGGCTTCCCATCTCCAGGCTGCTCACACTGCGTTAGGCCACAGTGCACATGGAAGCACCTGTGCTTGGTGGTGCCACAGGCCACACTTCTCCTTCCAGCTTACAAAAAATCTCAGAACCTGGAACATCTCATTTCTCCCTTTGTCATTCTCAAAATGAAGAAAAACTTGGTCTCCAAGTCACCCAAAGACTACATGTTTCATGAAGAATACAGCCTAGACAGAAATATATCTATGCCTCTATTATTCAACATTCTTCTCAAACAATAGGAAGTGAGGAAGTTTCTGTGGTTTGGAAAAGGTCATTTACTCATTCAAACCACTGGGGGGACTATTGATAAATTGCTCCTTGATTTGTGTGCAATGTTTTTTTTGTGGCTGAACTCTGCATATAAGGATTAAAAAGGCCTGTTTTATTCACTGGAAATGGATATTCAATCAGCCAATATTTGGTTGAGTGCACACTCTATTCCAGGTATTAAGACAGGTGCTCTGGAGGATAACAGTGGTAAAGCACAATCTATTCTTTGGAGGGTTTATAATCTAATGAGGGAACAAGGTACATAAAGCAGGACTGATTGTTACTGACTGTAGGAAGTTTTCTGGAAAGAGGTACAAAGTGCTACAGGAGCTCAAATACTGATTCCAACGTAGAGAATAGTAGAAAGTTTAAGAATGTGGCCTGCAAGTTTGTCCTCAAAGAATGAGTGGAGTTTCAACAGAAAACGGATGGTGAGGGATTAATAGCAACCAAAGCAAGGTGCTCTTAAACTGCATAAAAATAACTAGACAGATTAGAGTCTAGGATGCTGCAGGGGTAGAGAGAAGTTGCATGTATAGAAATAGCAAAATAAAAAAAAATGAGCAAGTTAGAGAGGTTTTTCTCGGGTCAGCCCAAAGAAAGCTTGAATGCCTGTTTGAAAAAAAGGGAGTACTTGGAGTTTATATCACTGAAAGTGGGAGCAGGAAAATCATGGTATTTTAGAGCTCTAGGTGGAGGGTGGAGGTGATTCAAAGATATTACCTATATACTTTCTGTCTGGTGCTTTCTAGCCAGCCCAGGTTGCTGACAGTCCAAACACCTCAGGGCTCCCTAGCTCCAAGCCAGCTCAGGTGCTCTAGCCCCTCCACGTCAAACTTGAGCCTTTCTATGTGGACAACTGGGTCTCTCTAGGCAGTAAAAGGAACACAATTTATTTTTGCAAAATTTTATCTAACTATGGAGAAAATACTTTGAGATTTTTAACCTCTTGAAAACTCTTGCGCCTCTAGGGATCTCAGCCAGTGCTATCTTGCTATCCAGAGAAAAGACAGTCTAATCCTTCTGCACATCACTAAGCTATGTTTCAACTCCACTTGCGTTATTGTCACTGCCAGACTTCTCTATGTGTCCTTCAACCTTGTTCTTTCTTTCCACTTTCTCCACCTCACTCTGAAAATCTCTTTGATTTGTGAGCAAACATTCTTACATTCTCAGCATTTTCACAAAACACTGCTTCTTCATACTCTTCTTCATTGCAATGCAATTATCCCAACAGCTGTGTTTCCCAAACATTCCTGGAGTTTCTGCTTCATTTGTTCAGGGCTGAGTGTTGTGATCTGTATATTTAAAGAGTATCATATATTTAACAGGTACCCCAAGGTGATGTTTGTGATGTGGGAGGTTTGTAGAATGCTGCCCTGGATTGGTCAAACTCCAAGCAAAGGCTACTATTTTCTCCCAATCACAGTTCCTGTAAGTGCCCCATCACCTTGTAAAGACCAGTATTCTTTCACCCTTATGAGAAAGAATGGAAGGAGGGAAGGAAGGAAGAAAATTCTCCTTTGAGGTTCCAGCCACTTTTCTGTACCAACCTTTTCAATGTTCTCTACAGAACATCCACATTTGATGAAGACTTTGGAAACTTTGGTGAAGATTCTAGTTCTTCAGCAACTTATTTTTTATTATGATAGTAAATAAGTCAAACACCCACATGGTAGGTCCAGTGGAGGCCTTTGCCCTCACAGGTCTTTGATGTCATACACTTCAGGGTCCATCACCTCATATACCTGTCTTCCTAGTCTCTCCTTCTAGACAAGCAAGTGTGGGTCCTGTCCTGTGAATGGTAGCAGGATATTAGTGAGAATCAGAATCTTGGAAAGAAATTGGATCAAAAAGATTGGTAACACATGTGGTTTCGAATAAAATAATATGATAAATTAATAAAGAATGCCCCCATCCTAAAAGAGATGGTTAAACAAAAATAAAGACTCAGGTGAAAGGAGAGAGAAAGCAAAAGGCAAAACCTGAAAGACTTACTAGAGCTAATTAGTGATGGGAACTAGCTCCTGATGCCCTGGGATGGAAATGCCCTGAAGGTGTGAGAGTGAAGATCAACGTATTCTCACCACTGCACTTTACACCTGAATCGCCCTGAACAGCTCTGCCCCAAAATCTTCTAGCCCAAAGCACTCAGTCCTGCTCACAACACCAACTTATTCTTTCATCACTACTCTCACTTTAATAGTTCATTCGCTTCACCTGAATGAAACCAACAGTCTCTCATCTCCCCCATTTACCCCCAAACCTCAAGGTTTCATTTTTCATTTCCTTGCCTGCTGAGTCCAGAACTAATGAGGAGCAACTTTAACCACTTCATTGCCAGTGCCTCAAGGTTTTCCTCTTCCTTCTGTAAATTCAGAAGGGTCAATTAAACCACTTACCTATACCTTGGCTATTGAGGGCTGTTGGAGGAAATCATATCATTGTGTAAAAATTATCAGAATGCATAAAATGGGCATTGAGGAGGGTGGGAGAGTAAATTAAGTACAGGTTACTTAAAATATTGTCTTTGCAAGAATCTAACTGAGCTTTTCTGGGAATAAATGCAGTGAAATCTGGAAGGCAGGACCTGGAGAGTGGGAGGGAAGAGTTAAGAGTCAACAATCAACCACTCTGAGTCATAAAATCAGAAAGGCATTGAACATTTAGAAGGAGAACTGGCCCCATAAAGAAAACAATGCCTCTTAGTAAGCATATTATCTGCAGCAAAGCAAAACAAATTTTCAAGCATCTTAGTGGAACTGCTGCAGAGGGAAATCATGAAAAGTTTCTAGTGAGCAAGGGATATTAATAAGTGAGAATGGAAATTAATAATACAGTGCCCATTATTACTAATTTAAGATGTGTCAGATGCCATTGATATGACCTTTATATATTGCAGTGTTGCTCTTTACTTTGTTTTGGGCAACATTGCATGATTGAGAAGCAATGAGCATGGTGGCTGAAGGCCTATGCTGTGCAGCCAGACAGCCTGGCTTTAATTCTCAGCTCTGCCAGTCATTAACTGCACAGGCCCTGGTGGTTAATCCCTTTAAACCTCAGTTTTCCTATTTGAGAATAAGGACTTTTATTATTATTTAAGGGGATATGAGAGCTTTCTATGAGACATGTATGTCCCAAAACCTTTATAAATTTGAACACATTCAATTCTCAGAGCAATCCTATGAGGTAGGTACTATTTTACAGGTGAGGAAACTGAGGCACAAAGGGTAAAATAACTTGCACAGGGTCACACAGATAGAGAAGGACAGTGTCAAATTTCAAATTCTAGTGGTGAGTCCACTGCTCTTAGGCACTGTGTCCTCTCCCCTGCCTCCTTTTTCACAAGGCTGTTGGAGGGGAAAGGTGTCACCCGAGCTCACTATTCACCCACTGCAATCAGGTATCACTGCCCCCTTTCTTGTCCTCTCAAGGTCTTCAGGAGGACAAGAGAGGAAGAGTGAAGGCTGCTGGGGGCAGGCTGGGCAGCAATGGTGAGGGCAACTTTCCCATAATACTCTCCTGAGAAGTTGGGGAAATAAAGAGGATGAGGGAAGGTAGGTATGGTGGACGATGTGTCTTATTTCACATGCAATAAATCATGACTATAGTTTAAGTCAGAATAAGGAGCAAGTGAAAATTAAAGGACTTAACAACCAAGAGAGGGGGCCGGCCCGGTGGTGCACTGCTACAGTGCGCCGCTTGGGAGTGCGGCTGCGCTCCCGCCGAGGGTTCGGATCCCACATACAGACCGGCCGCTCACTGGCTGAGCGAGGTGTGAGAGCAACACCAACGGTTGCGATCCCGTTGCCGGTCCCGGTCCGGTACGGGCACGACACTGAGGGTTGCGATCCATTGCCGGTCATGAAAAAAGACAAAAAGGAAAAAACAAAAACAAAAACAAAAACAAAAAAAACAACCAAGAGAGGAAGAGAGTAATTAATGGAGAGAGGTCCCAGAGGAGGCAGAAAACGTTGATTTAAAAATACACAAAATATAGAGTTCAGCCTGCAACGATCTGAGAGCACCAAGGATGTGAAAAAATATAGATGTTTGGAGAAGAATGAGAAGTGGATTGAATTATTTCACTCCTATTGACCTTTTATTACTCAATAAATATTTGTTGAGCCAATGAGTAACTTATTTGCTCCTGAAAGGGAAGACTATGCTTTCTAACTTCTCAAGTATCCTTAACAGAGTTCTCTAAGATTTGACACTTAATTAGTACATTTGGATAAGGCTGCTGCTGTTTCTGTAAATGGTAGCAGTCTAAACAATTAATTTAGTTGATTCCCATACTGACCCACAATCTTTAAACACAAAATGATAGAGCTGGAGGGATCCTTGGAGACCTTCTAATAAGGTAGGCACGAATAAGCAGCCCATGTCAGGCATTTGGTCTGCAGATTGCTTTGTTTACCCTGTAGCCTCTAGTGTTACAATGTTTTGAAATAGTTTCCACATTTTAAAAATGAGGGATATTCTATGAAAATCTATACATCCAACCTCTTTTGAGATATTGGATTTTCTGGGAAGGCTGCACAGCAATGACCTTGAGCTGAGGGACCACCATCCTTCTAGATGATATGATTTACCAGTTTTCAGAAACTCTTCCAAATCCTATACTCTGTTACTTGTTCGAACCTCGTAAGTATTTGAGTCTGTGGTGCCCACTGGAGGTTTTACATACAGGGAAACTGAGGTATGGGTAAATGCAGTGCTACACTATATAATAGAGCTGGTGTCCGTGTTTTCCTGTTCTTCATTATCGTCCCTCTCCTACAGTGGCCTCATTCCCTAATTTCCTTTTGGAATAATACACTAGTGTGGTGACTCCAATAGGACTGTGATACACTGCAAGCCACGGAATGTAAACAAATCATCATCTAAAAGGAAATCTTTGATTATACAATGCATTACTCAGATCCACACTTAGATTACCATGATCAGTTCTGGTCATCACATTATAAAATAAAATATTGAAACACTTGACAATGCAAAAAGAAAAAGATGAGCTTGATCTTCTGCTGTGATTATATTGTATTAATGACTTCCTATCCTATTACTGGTTTCTGCAGCCTATTAGAGGAAATAAAATGTACTAATATGATAGGAAGGGAGCTATGAGAGGAGCCATGCAACTTTTCTAAAGATTTTGCAAGGCAATAAGAGGCTCGATTTTTTTCCAGAAAGTAGGTACTGCTTTTCTAATCAGAATTAAATGATTTTTTAATCAATAAGATTGTAAACTTGAGAATTATTTATTCGGCAGACCAAGCAAAGTTGTGTTGCTCAAAAATTAAGCTGAAGGGGTCAGAATGGGGGAGAAGTAAAAATGGAGCTGGCACATTTTTCCAGTGGGACAATGTTCCCATGATGTAATTTCACATAATAACATAGTATAGGGAGTAACATAGTTACCAAGGACACTAATTCTCTTCACAATGAACTAAATTCCTAAAGTATTGCAAGAATTTTTGGTATTGCTCACGATTTACTGCTTTTCCCAAATCACTGGCTGTCAATTGGGGTACTGAAGATAAAATGCAATTCAATCCTTAAATTTTAGGTCTTTTGGCACAAAATGAAAAGGTTTAAGTACTGGCTACCACTACAATATGAATATAGGCGATTTATATGTTAGTTTAAATATGTTTAAACTTAGACCCTTTGCAGATGTCAATTATACATACAGTTAACCCCTCTTGAAGAAAAATTTATGTTATTTTATTAACTCATGTATTTCCCACCTGCTCCATCCCCTCCCCAGATGTGAGGATATTGGATACTCTGAGGATAAAGATATTTTAGTTTTTAGATTAGGTGGTAGGTTCATAAATATTTATATTTTATACTTAAAGACCCATTTGAAAATTTCATAAATACTTTTTCTATATCAAATAATACATAATGAAACTTGGGGACTTCCTCTTTCATTTCAGAGATGTAATACTGGGAAAGAGCATCACTCCCACACATAGAAAGTGAAATGAGTGAGAAGAACAATAAATGAGTGGCTTTTCCTAAACTCATCCAATAGCTTTCACAGGTTAAACAATTAATCCAAATCATGGGGCTAGACAGGAGCCTGCACATGGAAACAGAACCTGAGCATTCACTTACTTGGAGTGGAAGCCACCAAATGTCCTATAACTTGGTAAAAAGATTCAACTAGAAAATTCATGAATTGCTAAAGGTTGAGTGTGGGTGAGCTAAGTGTAAAATTCCTGGGGGATGAACACATAGGAGGGTTGCATTCTCCTCCTGGAATGCTGCCTGCCATTTATAGGGAGGACAGGGAGAATACAGACAAAACTTCCTTGTGGGCTGGATTGTGAAGGGGAACAGTAGCCACCACCAAAGCACCAGGAGACTCAACGCCCCTGCTGGCCAAATGCCTTAATCTTTAGGGAAAGTGTCACAAAAAACTGTAACCTGAGGGCATTGTTAGAACACAGTAAGTGGTGGTAGGAAAGTCAACTACTATTGAAAGTCCATTCAGACCCATCTCCTCTGGGAGAAGGAGTGACCTGAACCTGAAGGGGTGGAGAAGAGCAAGGGAGGGAGGGAGACCAGAGCCTGAGGGAGACCAATAGTACTTGGGAAGCAGAAGAGGAAAAAGATCTACCTTGGGAAAGAAACATACTTACTGAGCACCGTATTAAAATAGAATGTAGAAAAACAAAGAAAAACAATCAAATACACATACAATAATACCAATTCAGAATTCTGTACCCAGTGCAACAATTCTTCAAAAGAGAAGGAAAAAAAATTAAAGATTTCTTAAAGCAAACAAAAATTTGGAAAGTGTTGTCAGCAGACAATCTGTAAGAAATGTTAAAGGAAGTTCTATAGGCAAAGAAAAAAATGATATAGATCAGAAATTGTAAAGAGATGAGGCATCAGAAATGGAAAAAATAAAGGTAAAGTTAAATCAGTTTTACTCTTATTTTAATTAATCTAAAAGATAGTGGATGGTTTAAAGTAAAAAATAGTAACAATGTATTGCATGTTTATAGTATATGTAATAGTAAAATACATGACAATAATAACATGAAGATGAAAGAAGAATTAGAAATATATAGTTTTAAGGTCCTATTACAAGTTAAGCCATATTATTTTATTTAAAGATAAACTCAGATCATTTTAATATCTATGTTGTTAACCATTGGACAATTACCAAAAATAGTTTTCTAAAAAAAGATTTCAATAATAATGTAATTATAATAAATAGAATTATAAACAATAGATAAAATAGAATTATAATAAAATGCTCAGTTAAAGCATAAACAGAGAAAACCAGAGAAAGCATAAACAAAGAAAAAGAAGAAAAAAATATGAACAGGTTCACCTAGCAAGATGGTATAATTTAATCTAAAAATGTCAATAATTACTTAAAATGTAAATGGTCTCAACATCAGTTAAAAGAAAGATATTAAAATATTGTATAAATAAACAAAACCTAACTACTTTTCCACAAGAAACCCACTTAAAATAAAGACATTTATAGGATAAAAGATACAAGATAGATAAAGATATATAGTATAAACATTAGTTAAAAGAAAGACATTACATATTAATAAAAGGTCAATTCCCCAAGAAGATAAAATATCTTAAATGTGTATGCAAATTTAGCTTCAAAACTCATAAAGAAAAAAATGATGGATCTGTAAGGAGAAAATCTGCAATTAGAGCTGGAAACTTCAATACTTGTCTCTCATTAATTGACAGAACAGTGTGCAGAAGATCAGGGGGGATACAGAGAATATAAACAACACCATCTACTAACTCGATCTAATTAATACTGTTGAATAGTTCATCCAGCAGTAGCAGAATACACATTTTTTCAAGTGTACATGGAACATTCACCAAGATAGACCACACTCTAGGTTATAAAACATACCTTAAGAAATTTGAAAGAATAGAAATAATACAAGACACATTTTTTGAGCCATAATAAAATTAATCTAGAAACCAATACCAGAAGGAAATCTGTAAAATCAAATATTTGGAAAAAAACAATACACTTCTAAACTTGTGGATGAAGAGAAAGTCTCAAGAGGAATTTTAAAAAGTTTTGAACTAGATGAAATTTTAAACACCACGTATCAAAAATTGTGGATTCAGCTAAAGTGGTACTTAGAGGAAAATTGTAGCATAAATTGCTTATGTTAGAAAAGAAGAAAAACCTGAAATTAGTAACCTGAGCTTCCACTTTAAGAGATTAGCGAAAATAGAGCAAATTAAACACACAGCAATTAGATGGGAGCAAAAAATAAAATTAAAGCAGGACTCAATAACATTTAAACAGGAATATGAGAAAGCCAATGAAAACAAAGCCAGTTTCTTTGAAATAATCAATGAAATTGATAAATGTCTGGCAGCCTAACCAAAAGAGAGAGAGAGAGAGGAGAGAGGAGAGAGGGGAGAGAGAGAGAGAGAGAGAGAGAGAGAAAAATACTCAAATTACCGATACAGGCATCATTGCTGCCTGAGGATATTAACTAAGATATTAACAGGATAATAAAGGAATTCATGAACAAGTCTCTGCTTATAAATTTGACAACTTAAATGGAATAGATTAATTTCTTGAAAGAGAGAAACTGCCACAATTCACACAAGAGGAAATGGATGACCTGAATAGTATTTTAAACTTCAATTTTATAAATTAAATTTCTAGTTATAAACATTCCAGAAAAGAAAACTCAAGGTCCAAATTGCTTTCCTGGTGAATTCTACCAAATATTTAAGGAAAGGATAATAACAATTCTACACAATCTCTTTCAGAAAATAGAAGAGAAGTAAGCACTCTCCAATCACTTTATGAGGCCAGCACTACCCTAATACCACCACAAGATAAATTACCAGAAAATAAAATTTGAGGCCTATAATCTTTATGTGCATATACATAAAAATTCTTGATATAATGTTAAGAAACAAAATTCAGCAATATAAAAAGATCATGACCAAGTGCAGTTCATTCCAATCGTGTAAGGTTGTATTAACATTTGAAAATCCATCAGTGTAATTAACCTTATTAATATACAAAAAGAGAGAAAAAAAATCTCAGTTTATAAGGAAAAAAAATTCACAAAAGTAAACATTCAGTCCTGATAAATACTCTCAGCAAACTAGAAATATAAGAGAAATATCTCTATTGGATGAAGGATTTCTATGAAAAACTGACATCTAGCATGATACTTAATGATGACAGACTGAATGCTCTTCTCCTAACATGAGAAATTATGCATGTATATTTTTCTTTTATTCACCTTTTTGCTCTAGGTTCTATCAATTGGTAAGAAAGAAATAAAGCACATTTAGATTGGAAAGGAAGAAGTAAATATATATTCACAGAAGACAATCATCTACATAAAAATCACATCGAATATAGAATAAAGTTACTAGAAATAATATGTGAGTTTAGAAAAGTGGCAGAACACAAGGATGGTATTCATAGATTAATTATAATTCTATATATTAACAATGAAAAATCAGAAATTGAAATTTAAAATATAATATCATTTACAATAGCCTCAAAACATATGAAATACTTAGGGATAAATCTTAAAGCGTGAGATGGGTACATTGACAATTTTAAATATATATATTTAAATAAATATAAATAACTAAATATAAATATAAAACTATAAAAAATATAAAATATATATTTAAATAAATAAAATAAATATAAATACGTACACACACACACACACGCACACACACACACCTATACGTACTTGTTGAAAGAAATTAAATCAATTAAAAAAGAAATTGATCAAAAGCTTTAAAGAAGACCTAAATAAATAGAAATCTATAACATATTTATGGGTCAGACAACTCAGTACTAAAGTATCAATTCTCTCCAAATTGATGTATTGATTCAATGTAATCCCATTAAAAGTTTCAGTGGGGGCCGAGCCCGTGGCTCACTCTGGAGAGTGCGGGTGCTGGGAGCGCAGCGACGCTTCCACCGCAGGTTCGGATCCTATATAGGAATGGCCGGTGTGCTCACTGGCTGAGCGTGGTTCAGGCAACACCACACCAAGGGTTGCGATTCCCTTACCGGTCACAAAAAAGACAAAAAAAAAAAAAAAAAAAAAAAAAAACTTTCAGTGGGCTGATTTTAAAACTGACAAGCTGATTTTAAAACTCATGGGGAAATGCAAAGGACCTAGAGCAGGCAAAAAATATTTTTGGAAAAAAAAAAGAGTACTTGAGGATTATCTCTACCTGATTTCAAAATTCCAGTAATCAAGGGAGAACGATATCATTGTAATGATAGAAAAATAGATCAATGGAACAGAATATAGAGTCCAGAAATAGGCCTACCTACACAAGGGGTCTTCGAGAAGTTCATGAAAAGATTTGCATTATCTTTTATTTCTATTTTTCCACAAACTTTTTGAAATATCCTTGTATACAGAAAACTGATTTTCAATAAAGGTGCAAAAGAAATTCACAGAGAAAGAATGGCCTTTTCACAAGTCAATCTGGAACAATTGGATATCCATATGTAAAGCAAAATAAACTTTGATTCATGCCTCCAACCAGATACAAAAATTAACTAAAAATAGATCATCGATCTCAATGTAGAATGTAAAACTGTACAATATCTAAGAGAAAAAAAAAGACGACATCTTTATGACAATGGGTCAGGTTAAGATTTCTTCAGTATAACACCTAAAGCATGATCCATTAAAAAAAGTAACAGAAAGATAAACCGGAGTTCATAAAATACAAAACAAACAAAACATCCCCCAAACCCTTTTTCTTCAAAAGATATGGGGAAGAAAGTGTAAAGCCACTGACTGAAAGAAAATATCAATTTATGTAATGATTTGTATACAGAATATATAAAGAAAACTAAAATGTCAATGAAAAAATATATAAAGACCTTTAAAAGACTTGAACAGGCATTTCTCAAGAGAAGAGGTATAGATGTCAAATAAACTCATGTAAGGTTACTTGACATCATTGAAAACTTAAACTACAATAAAATTCTTTTCTATACCTCTTAGAATGTCTAAAATTAAAAAGACTGACCACACCAAGTGTTGCAGGAATACGGAGGAACTAGCATTCACATATACTCGTACTTCCCATTGGAATGTAAACTGGTACAACCGCTTTGGAAAGCAGTGTGCCAATTCCATAAAAAGGTAATCACACAGCTACCATATGATCTAGCCATTCTACTCCTAAGTATTCATGAAGAAAAAAAATGCACATGAGCATTCAAAGACTTGTACAAGAATGTTCAAAATAGATTTATTTGTAATAGCCCTAAACTAAAAATAAACATCAACAGTTGAATGTAAAAGTGAAATGTTACTCAACGATAAAAAATGAGTGAACTATTGATACGTGCAACAACACTGATAATTTTATTAGAGTAAAGTAAACCAAACCAAAAAAAAAGAGTATACTATATTTTTCAATTTATATAAATTACATAAAAATCAAGTTTATCTATGGTAGCAGTAAGCGGGCTAGTGGTTGCCTGGTGATGGAGGCTGGGGTAGGGAGGAGCAGGAGGAGAGACAGATTATAAAGGTATATGAGGGAATATACTGAATATACCTTTATAAAGGTATAAGGGAGTGATGGAGATGCTTATTCTCTTGATTATGGCAATGGTTTTACAAG
>NW_007737538.1:4270-5117 GCF_000696425.1 Galeopterus variegatus | reverse complement strand
AATTCTATACTTTATTAAATTCTATACTTTGAATACTCTATATTAGTTATATCTCAATGATTTGTTTTAAAAATTCAATGAGTCCCCTTTAGATGCCACCTCTGTTGCTGTTCTGGGTGTGTATATATTGTATATATAGACCATGTACTTCCCTGTTAGCTCAGAAATATTTTTCAATATACTCTGTGAGTTGGAAAGGACAGTGCTGAGGTCATTAAAGTCTATGTAGGATCATTTAAGATTTGTTATTTTTTCCTGTTTTTATTTCAGTTCAACTCTAGTGAACCATAGCCTCTACACTCATTTTCTTGGAAAGAATAGACTCTGAGATTCTTCTCCTTTGCGAAGATTCTCTCAAAGTGGGTAACACTGGAGGCTCAACCAAATATAAGAACTTCATTGAAAATGCCTGCTAACAAATTTATTCTGGAGGATTATTTTTCTCAGGAATGCTGATGAAAATGTGGGATAAGAATTCTTACCAATAATACAGATCATCAATAATAATAAAGTTGATGATGATGGTATTAATTATGATAATAATGACAATAATAACAGAAATTTATTAGAAAGTTCAATGTTATTTCTAAGCAATTCAAAGATGTCATCTGATTTTTGTCCTCAAAACAGGCTTATGAGGTAATTATTATCCCTGTTTTCAGATAAAAGTTATATGGTACTGAGAGGTTAATGTCTTGTCAAGAGGCACATGAAGAGTTTTTGTCTCTCAATGCCTGGATCATAGTAATTATTTGTCAACCAGGATAATGGCAGGAAAGAGATAACACATCCAGTGTGTTCAATTGAGGAGGAATTATTTATGTAACATTATGTCTGAAGTTAAAGA
>NW_007737538.1:0-3022 GCF_000696425.1 Galeopterus variegatus | reverse complement strand
AAGAGAATAAATTATGGTAGGCAGTAAAATTACCCCATATCTACCTGTTTGTTCAGCACTATAAGAAGTCCAAAATGTCATTATCAATCTCAGCCTCCAATCTCCAGAAACATGAAGGTTTTCCATTCCCTGATGAAAGCATTCTTTTCTTGGACAAGAGGATCTCCAAACCTACAAGGCACAAGAAATTGCAGATGGGGAACCAAAATTCCTTTAGTAAATTAACAGGTAAAATATAAGGAGAGACATTTTCTTGCCATGTCTGTATTCTCAGAGACACAAAATATAGTTATGCAGGAAAACACCTCTATGAGTATATTGTCCTTTCATTTACACCATGAATTGCATCCTTTGGACAAAACTTCAATCTCACAGCATGTTGTTCCCCAGATGGTGCAGTAATGGAGCCTTTGGAAGTTCATCTCACCTTTCTATCAAGCCACATAATTCTGGGAAATGGAGCACTGTGGTAAGACAAGTGAATTTCATAGGCATGAGCCAACTACCACATTTTTTTTCACCATAAAATTAGTTCCATGGTCTGACATGATGTTATATGGGATACTATGGTGAAGAATAAGGTATTCTATAAGTCCAAAGCTAGCCTTTCTGAGATAAGCATTGCTGTCAGGAAAAGCAAATCCACATCCAGAATACTAATCTATCCTCATGATGATAAATTGCCACTTGTTCCATGATTAGGAAGAGTCCTATGTAATAAATTTGGCACTGGGTGTCTGGCTGGCCCTTTTGGGAGTCTGCTGCCATGCCAGAAACTTAGCATCAGTCATCATTATTGGCTAGTTAGCAGTCAGCTGTGGTGACATTCAGATTACCCTTGATGAGAGGAAATGCATATTTTTGAGCCCTTGCATAGACTCCATCCTTGGCAATAAGTACTTTGTACTTTGACTTATTCAACAAATGGGATGGTTGTGGAAATAAACTGGTTGACATCCATAGGATGGGACATTATATTCATGTTTATTGAAGCATCCCTCAGTAATCAATGTTCTCAGAAGGGCATTTACATAGGATATAAATATCTTCATTTTTTCTTTATAGTTTGCTGCATATATCCACATATCTCTCCACTGAACTTTCTAATCACTAATCCTCTGATTTTATACTTTACAAATCCCTGACCAGCTGGCCAACTCCTTTGTCACTGACTAGGAATGAATGTGAATACATACTTCTAACCATCTCTCCTTTTATGAAAAGTGGACAATCAAATGTATTGTCTGAAAATCTACCTGGAGGGAGAGTTTTTCTTCATTACTGTCTTCCAGAGCCACCCAATGAATGGACCTCACTCAAGTGATAGTCACTTATTTCTGCTGGTAACATTATACGATAAAGATCGATTGGTAAACTAGTCCTATGTTTTTTCCTTCTTTATTAACTGTCATAGGGGAACTCCTGGCCATAGGTGTGGTTGAAGAAGATGACCTAAAACAAGAGGCTGTTTCTGTTCTTTTTTTCATGTTAATAGCTCTGAACTTTTATTAGAAGATGTGGGTTGTTTGGTGATTAAAATCTGGAACTCATAGGAGATTATAGGAGACATTTTAACATAAAAGGGGACTTACCTATGAAAATCTTTATGACTGTTTCTTCATTCTTCAGGAGGGCAACATAGCTTGCTTGGTTACTACAGTCCATACTGGTCATTGAATTCATTACATTAACTCTAACTTTTATGGAGGCTAGAAATAGAAAAGTAAGCCTCCAGAAGCATAACACAGATCATATTCCTGAATGTTCTAACATTCCATTTTTACCAAAATACGAAAAGAGCAAAACATAGCAAAGGATGACAGCACTGAGAGGATGGTAAGTCCAAGTAGGTACTCCCCCCCCAGCCCCCCATCAGGAGATTAGAAACACAATTTTCTTAAAACTGAGTTCATAATTCCAGTGGAGGTGCAGGCTAAGTAGACCTAGTGTTGGTTAGATCTTCATTGCCCTGGAATTACAATGATTCCTTAGGAATGTTTATGACTTTTCTATAAAGGCAAAACAAGGTCATTTTTAAAACTGATAATTGAATTATTTATGTTCCCTAATGAAGCATTTTAGTAAAATTTTAAGCAAGTTTATTTGAACATACATTTAAAGAGTTGAAAAGCAGAATCAAGCTTAATCTGCGTATTGCAAAAAGTGGATGAGATATACCAGAACTTCATTTCATCTTTAGTTCATTTTCAAATATACTTCTTTCTGTGTGGAAAATATGTCAAGAATCACTACAACCACTTTCCCTCAAAGAAACTGCCTTTTTCTTGACTAGCTGAAAATGTAGTAATTAAAACTTCAACCATCATGGAAATCATGTAACTCCTCATGAACATAATGCTAAATTATTACAATATCATAGGTAATATTTTTCTCAACGATAGGGTAATTTTAGTAAGGTACATGTCTACTTGGCTCAAATACTTGATCAAATATTTCATTTGTGGCAATATTTCCATCAATGGTAAGAGTTTCCAGAGACCCAGAATTATGTTGTTTCTCAACTTGCATGAGTTTCCAGAGACCCAGAATTATGTTGTTTCTCAACTTGCATGAGTTTCCAGAGACCTAGAAATATTTTGTTTCTATGCTTTTCTGGGCATAGATGCCCATGCCAGCTTTGATCACAGTGACATTGTCATAGGTGACCCTATTCAACTAGTGAGGCCAAATTACTAATGAGACCAGATTCAGGGCTTTTATAATCATCACATATGCCCTCTGGCCTTTGGTTATCTTTTCAACCAAAGAGAACTCTTAGAAATACGGAAGACAAAGTAAAACTATGTATGTACCATTCATCAATAAATTTGTTCAACAAGCATTTACTGAGAAGAATTTTCAAGAAGAATTATAACACATTATATTCACAGTGGAATTTTATTATGGAGTAAATTAGGGGTATCAAAGTGTTTGGGCAACACCTTTATTTATTTTTTATTTTTTATTTTTTCCCTTTTTGTCTCTTTTTTCGTGTCCGGCAATGGATCGCAACCCTCAGTGT
>NW_007737537.1:51290-52000 GCF_000696425.1 Galeopterus variegatus | reverse complement strand
ATTTTTATGCTGGTACTGTTCTATTTTGGTTACTATAGCTTTGTAGTATAATTTGAAGTCCGGTCATGTTATGCCTCTGGCTTTATTTATTTATTTTTTTGCTCAGGATTGCTTTGGCTATTCAGGGTCTTCTGTTTTTCCACATGAATGTTGAGATTGTTTTTTCCATTTATGTGAAAAATGTCATTGGTATTTTGATGGGGATTACATTGAATCTGTAGATTGCTTTGGGTAGTACAGACATTTTCACAATGTTAATTCTTCCAGTCCAAGAGCATGGAGTGTCTTTCCATCTTTAGTGTCTTCTTTAATTTCTTTCCATAGTGGTTTGTAGTTCTCACTGTAGAGATCTTTCACCTCCTTTGTTAAATTGGTTCCTAGGTATTTTAATTTTTTGTGACTTTTGTAAATGGGCTTACTTGATTTACCTTTCTTTTAGCTCATTATTAGAAAATATAAATGCAACTTATTTGGGGGCATTTATTTTTTATCCTGCAACGTTACTGAAATTATTAACCAGCTCTAGGAGTTTTTTGTACAGTCTTTAGGTTTTTCTATATATATTATCATGTCATCTGCAAATAGGGACAGTTTGACTTCATCTTCAATCTGGATGCCCTTTAGTTCTTTCTCTTGCCTGATTGCTCCAGCTAGTACCTCCAGTACTGTGTTAAATAGAAGTGGTGAGAGTGGGCATCCTTGTCTTGTTC
>NW_007737537.1:40333-51181 GCF_000696425.1 Galeopterus variegatus | reverse complement strand
GATTGTCACGTAGGAGTGGTCTCACAAGAAGGGGTGTGGGGCTTCAGGCTCCCAACACTTCTATACCTAATTTGTTGAAAGTCTTTATCATGAAAGGATGTTGAATTTTGTCAAATGCTTTTTCAGCATCTATTGAGATAATCATATGGTTTTTGTCCTTGAGTTTATTGATGTGATGCATCACATTTACTAACTTTTGTATGTTGAACCATCTTTGCATCCCTGGGATGAATCCCACTTGATCATGGTGTATAATTTTTTTGATGTGTTGCTGTATCCTGATTGCTAATATTTCACTGAGGATTTTTGCATCTGTGTTCATCAAGAATATACCTTATTTGTTGAAAGTCTTTATCATGAAAGGATGTTGAATTTTGTCAAATGCTTTTTCAGCATCTATTGAGATAATCATATGGTTTTTGTCCTTGAGTTTATTGATGTGATGCATCACATTTACTGACTTTTGTATGTTGAACCATCTTTGCATTCCTGGGATGAATCCCACTTGATCATGGTGTATAATTTTTTTGATGTGTTGCTGTATCCTGATTGCTAATATTTCACTGAGGATTTTTGCATCTGTGTTCATCAAGAATATTGGCCTGTAGTTTTCTCTTTTTGTTGTGTCTTTGTCTGGTTTTGGTATCAGAGGTATGTTGGCCTCATAGAATGAGTTTGGGAGAATGTTTTCTGTTTCAATTTTTTGGCATAGTTTAAGGAGAACTGCTATTAATTCCTCTTTAAGGGTTTGATAGAATTCAGCTGTAAATCCATCTGGACCTAGACTTTTCTTTGTTGGAAGATTGCTGATTACTGCTTCAATCTCATTGCTTATTATTGGTCTGTTCAGGTTTTCTGTCTCTTCTTGGTTCAGTCTGGGTAGTTTGTATGTGTCCAGAAATTTATCCATATCTTCCAGGTTTTCATATTTGTTGTCATATAGTTGTTTATAATAGTCTCTAATGATTCTTTGTATTTCTGTGGTATAGGTTGTAATGTCTCCCTTTTCATTTCTGATTTTTGTTATTTAGGTATTTTCCCTTTTTTTTTTTTTTTTGTTTGTTAACCTAGCTAATGATTTGTCTATTTTATTCATCTTCTCAAAAAACCAACTTTTTGTTTCGTTGATCTTTTCTATCATTTTGGGGGTCTCTATTTCATTTAGTTCTGCTCTGATCTTAATGATTTCTTTCTGTCTGCTACCTTTAGGATTGGATTGTTGCTGTTTTTCAAGTTCTTTGAGGCATAGTGTTAGGTTGTTTATTTGAAGTCTTTCCATTCTTTCGATGTAAGCATTTATTGTGATAAATTTGCCTCTTAGTACTGCTTTTGTAGTATCCCACAGGTTTTGGTATGATGCATCTTTATTTTCATTAGTTTCAGGAAATTTTTTGACTTTCTGTTTAATTTCTTCTTGGACCCATAGGTCATTCAGGGGCCTATTGTTTAGTTTCCATGTATTTGTATAGTTTCCAGGGTTTTGCTTGTTATTGATTTCCAGTTTTAGTCTATTGTGGTCTGAAAAGATACTTGGAATGATTTCAATTTTAAAAAATTTGCTGAGACTAGATTTGTGACCTAATATGTGGTCTATCCTGGAGAATGTTTTATGTGCTGATTCTTTAGTTGTTCGGTGAAATGTTCTGTATATATGTGCCAGGTCCATTTGGTCTAAGGTGTAGTTTAAATCCTATGTCTCTTTGTTGATTTGTTGCCTGGAAGATCTGTCCTATACTGAGAGAGGGGTGTTCAGGTCACCCACTATTAATGTATTAGGGCCTATTTCTTTGTTTATGTCTAAGAGTGTTTGCTTTATATATATAGGTGCTCCAGTATTGGATGCAAACAGATTTATGATTTTTATGTCTTCTAGCTGGATAGATCATTTTATCATCATACATGGTTTTCTTTGTGTTTTTTTATGTTCTTTGGTTTAAAGTCTATTTTATCTGATATAAGAATAGCTACTTCTGCTCATTTTTGGTTTCCATTTGTGTGGTATATCTTTTCCATCCCTTCACTTTTAGTCTGTGTGTGTCTCTACAGGTGAGATGGGTCTCTTGAAGACGGTGTATACTTGGGTCTAGCTTTTTGATCCAATCAGACAATCTGTGCCTTGAATGGGGAGTTTAATCCATTCACATTTAGGGTAGTTATTGACAGGTACTATTTAATTCCTGTCATTTAATTGCTTTTTGTTTAGATGTTTTTAATATCTTTTGATCATTACTTCCCCTTTTATTTCTCTTCTTCAATGTTAGTTGGAAATTTGACATGGCATGATTTAGCTTCTTACTCTTTCTCACTGGAAGTTTTGTTTTAACAGCAGGTTTTGCTCTTTCTTGTGTATCCATGATAGTGATCATCATTATTCAGATTCCAGATGCAGGACTCCCTTGAGAATTTCTTGCAGGGCTAGTCGTGTGGTGGTGAACTTCCACAATTTTTGTTTGTCTGGGAAATACACTATTTCTCCCTCATTTCTGAAGGAGAGCCTTGCTGGGTAAAGAATTCTTGGCTGGCAATTTTTTCTTTCAGTGTTTTGAATATATCATTCCAATTTCTTCTAGCCTGTAAGGTTTCTGTTGAGAAGTCTGCTGTTAGTCTGATGGGGGTTCCCTTATAGGCAACCTGATGCTATTCTCTTGCTGCTTCTAGAATTCTCTCTTTGTCTTTGAGCTTTGCGAATTTGACTATAATGTCTCTTGGAGAGGATCTTTTTGGATTGAATCTGTTTGGGGAACTTTGAGCTTTCTGGATCTGAAAGTCAGCATCTCTCCCTACATCTGGGAAGTTTTCTGTTATTATTTCCTTGAATACATTTTCAATACCTTTTCCTTTCTCCCCTGCTTCTGGAATATCCACAATTCAGATGTTAGAGTGCTTGAGATTGTCTGCTATCTCTCTTAGATTTTCTTCATTATTTTTTCTAAATGACGTTTTAAATTAGAGACTTTATTATACATGTGATAAGAAGTCCAAAGTAGGGCAGTTCCTGGTTGGTTAATCCAATGTCTTGACAATGTCGTACATGCCCATCTTACAATGTATTCACTTTGTCGTCCTTTGTGTGTGAGTTCATTTACCTCTTGGGCTCAAGAAGACTACAGCAGTTCTAGCCAGGACATTTTCAGAAACCGATGTCAAGAGTCAGGAGAGGGAGCATTTCTTTTTATGTTTCTTTTCATCCAGCATGAGAAAGTTCCAGAAGACCTCTTCTCTAACTTGTTGACCATCAATGGGTCGTATGTCTATCCCTATCAATTCCTTGGTCTAGGTAATGGTACCAAAATGACAAGCTTAGGCAAAACAGACTTATGAAAGAGGAAAGGCCAGCAAGCATTAGACTGTGGAAAAGCCACAAATAAACAAATAAAAACTATTTGTTTCCACCAGATTATTATGGGATTTAAAGCCAGAAAACGTGGATGGGCTTTATTAATGTGTAAACTAAACCTCTGAGCCTCAGTTTTTTTTAGCCCATCCAATTATCTTCTTTGTGAAGATATAAAAATTAATATTTAAATAAAACATTTAGTTCATCAGAGAGACACAATACATGTTAGTCTCCTCCTTTTTTCCCAACAAATGTGCAAAACAAATAAAATAAATAAATAAGCAGATAAATCTTGGTAATATACATTTTAGAGCTTGACTATACTAAATTTTCTTATTATTCCATTTTAAACTCTGCAGAGAACTCCTAACATGATTCTGAGGAATCTCTACAGCAATGACAATGTTTTAGTGTAAAGAATTCTAAGCAATAAATTTTTTCCTATGAATTACCCAGTTCCAGGTATTTTGTTATAAGAAACAGAAATGGCCTAATACAAGCTGTTAATCTATATAACAAACAGAGAAAGGCTCTCTAAAAGAATAAGTTTAATTGGGACTAAAGCATTGCAATGGGAATAGACATACCGTAGTAAACTATGTGTGCATTCAGGGAGGTACAGGAAGACAAAGAGTTTTCAAGGAAAAATCACGGAGGATTACGTAATTGTTTTGGGATAATTATCCTTGGCTACAAGGATCAGGAACAAGGGTGACACCAGTCTGAAGTTGGACAGACAGTTGCTGGACAGATGTCATGGCAGAAGTATCTTTTGGAATAAGGCTGTGAGATAAGGCCTGTGTGCAAGACAGTGGGTTTGTAGAGTCCTTTGTGATTGTTTTTATCAGACATTCATGCATGAGAACCATCACTTTGTGGCCTTCCCTGGCTCTATTTGTCAAGGGGTTTTGTTTGTTTACTTTTTTTTTTTTAACACAAACAACTCCATTGCGATTCTGACAGCTTTCACAATACCAATGAATATGAATTTCCTTAATAAGTTCCAAACTAATGCCTTTTCCCTGAAACTCAACAGTTGCATTATTCTAATTTTTCCTATGTAGGTAATACCAAAACCCTAAAAATGTTCCCTCTTTTAGTTGCCTTTCTCCACTTATTCACTAGATGGCACCCAAAGAATCTAATTCTCTCCAACTGACTGTAGAAAAAATACAGGTAAAACAGCCACTGTTCATACTGTAAAAGGGCCACGGTGCCTGCTCTGGGTTTATTTTCTATTTCACTTATCTATTATTTAAGTAAATATATACAGATATTTTTCATTATCACTTAACACTCACAGAATATTTTTTAAATAGTCTTTTCAAGTCCCCTACAATTTTGTAAAGGCCTTTCCTTCACAATAAGTCAGTTTTCTACTCCTTTATCTTCTACAACAGTTATTTACCTTACCCTTTTCTTATCCTGATACATACACTGCTCTGCTTCTTCAGAAACACTTGACGCATTCCCTTCTCTTGAGAATTAGTTACGGTCACCATTCCTGCTCTCCTGCTCAGCATCCTGCCAAGACTTGCTGTCAGCGTATCCTGAAAACCCCCATTGCACATCTGCCCGCCAGCTACTGTGGAGTTTCACAACATTTACATCTCCTTCAGGTGTTTGCACCGTGATAAAAGCTAAAGAACCAAAATGTGTTTGCTCTCGGTAAAAAAGGATTCGTCATTTCCCCACCTCTGTTTTGGGAAGAAGGAAAAAATAAAAATACCCAAAATTATGTTGGCTATGAGTCAAATTCCAACTAAAGAATTACAAAACCTGTGTTTTCCCCTCCATATTTTGTACTAAAATTTGGGAAACTCATCTGTCCATATAATTAGTCAAGGAGACTGATGATTTATTGAAATTATTTTTGTAGGTATATTCTTGAAATAGGTGTGCATCTATTTACATTCATGTGAGAGAGAGTACATGTGTATTTACATGAGTATACACACACATGTATGTAACCTTTCTCTGTGTCACCTCCACCCCATGTCACAGCCACTAAACTTTAGAAACAGAGCTCTTCATGGTTTCTGGCTTTATAGAACTTGAATCAGAGTCTTTGATCCATTTTCTTAACCACTTTTTTTTTTCCTAAGGATTATGCCCTGAGTTAAAAGTTCACCCTTTCACTGCTGTGTATGGACAGTAATTGCAACTTTAGAAACAGAGCTCTTCATGGTTTCTGGCTTTATAGAACTTGAATCAGAGTCTTTGATCCATTTTCTTAACCACTTTTTTTTTCCCTAAGGATTATGCCCTGAGTTAAAAGTTCACCCTTTCACTGCTGTGTATGGACAGTAATTGTCTGTTGTGCATGAACTGATATTTCCTACAGACAAAATCTTCCTTAGACCCAGAAGTTGCTCCTCCTGCTCTTTCTAAATAGCACAGCCTTGCATGCCTAAGGTGGAGGTAGAGATTCCATGCCCATTTCATTTATTTGACAAAGTCAGCATACCCGACATTTTTGCTTATTTTTATTTATTTTTGTTATCCATCATATCTCCTGGCGGCTGGGGGATTGGCTTGCACTCAACTTTTGAACTTATTCACTTAGTCTCTTCATTTCCTTCTTCTGTATATTAGAGAAGATATTAGGTAACCAAAGAAGCAACTGCAATGCTTAAGACTCATCCTTTAGAAAGGGTACAGAGCAAATACAGTAGATTCCACGGACCTTATGTCTCTTTCTCTAATCAATGAGAGAGAAGAGGGCCCCATGACTACAAACTAGAAAACTTAGAATCAATCAAGGGCCTGCTTTTATTCAGAAAATTCTCTAGAATTGTAGAAACTCCTAGTTGGAAGACATATAGAGTCATAAACTGGTTATCAGCCCTAGCTATGCAATAGGATTTCTGGGGAGTTAGAAATTTCTAGGCTCTACCCCAGATTAGTGAGTCATAATTTCCAAAGGTGGGCCCAGGAATTTGTACTTTTCAAAGCAATCTTTTAACTGCAGTCAATCTGACCCTCATGCATGGATTGGCATCTGCAAAAGGCAATACTGGACTCTTGAATTACTATCCACTGCAAGTCTGAATCTCTGTGTAATTGTTACCATATCTTGGCTGAGTGGTCTCTTGCTGCATGGGGAAGAAATGAGCAAATGCATATTCAGTATCAAGGACTGTACTGAGAAAGCTGTGGGCATGGCCCCGGGAGCCAAACTTCCTGTGCTTGTGATTCCTGCTCTGCACTTTACTAACCGTGTGACCTTGGGCCCATGATTTAATTTCGTTTGCCTCACTGTCCTGTAAAATGCAGATAACAGTAATATCTACCTGCTAGTGTTATCATAAAGATTACATAAATTAGTGCATGTAAAGCAGTTAGAATAGTGCTGGCATACTTGTTTAGATTGTTATGATATTCATTGCCCAAGAAGAAACAAACTTGTTTTGGTTTGTTTTGAAAGATATTATTATACTAATTTAAGATTAAAAAAACTGAAGCTCATCCAAATCAAATATCTTATTCAAGGTAATGGAGCTGATAAATTCAAATCTAGACCAGATGACTTCACACCTATACTCCATACACCTTAAGAAGCTACCTGAATACCTCAAGTGATAGCTGAAATACTATTTGCAAAGCCAGGAATTTTATCATTGAATACTTCTGACAAATAATAATAACAGTATGATGATGATTTATGAAACAACTATTTAGCCACTATTTGTTGAATCCTTATCAACACCAGTCATGACGCTTAGCACTTTGCACATGCTCACTCCTCTGATCTTTATAATAACCTTGTAAGTTAGTTATTAGTTTGCAGACAGGGAAATTGAGGCTCAGAGTAGTTCAACATCTTGCCAAGCTTATACAGTTAGTACATGGTGGACCAGGTATTTAACCCACGACTTTCTGACTCTATAATTTGTATACTTGACCACTCCCTTGAGCTGCCTCTCCTTGTTTAAAAAGTCTTCCTAACAGTGACCCAAAACCCATATTCCTGTAGCCTCCATCCACTGCTTCTGGTTTTCTTTAGGATGCTACAAAATAGAAAACTTAGCTGTCTAGGTCAAGTTAACCTTCTGGGATACTTGGAAAAAGTAACGAAGTCTTACCATTTCTGGATTAAACATCCAAGTTCCATCAACAAATCCAGACAGTTGGTTGTGTTCCCCATCGGCACAGCACTTCCTTACAGGATCTCCTTTTGAAGTCTTTTGCCACTAAAGTCACTCACTCTTCTCTGAATGTGACATCGACATCTTCATCACTCAAACTGGGATCTCCTGAGCTGTACCAGACTGCCCAAGATGAGTGAGCAGCAGGAGGCTGAGTGTGACTCCAGCCCATAGGCAAAGAGTGTTTCTAAAAAGGTCAGCAAAGAGGATTCAGCACATTAGTGTAGTTGTGGTCTGCTTTCTGTTTTAAAAGGTGTCAAGCTAGGGCTGGGTCTGGAGCTCACAGACCCCTCAAACTAGTTGTCCAAACTGGGTCACAAACCCTTCACAGGCAGGTCTATGAGCTAGGTAACTGGCAAAAAAGTCCTTGGAAGCCATAGGTTTGAGAGCATGGCCACACAGGGTGGACACCCAAGGCAGTCAACGCCAGCCAAGTGGCAGCACCAGGCATGCGCACTAACTCCACACACAACTTATTTACAAAGAATGAGCCACATCAACCCCCAACTGTACCTAAGGTGAGGGGACATGATTAAATTATTCTATTTACCAACAAAAGGTAATGTTAAATAAAAATTATAGGGTCCATTGTTTTGGACTAACTTTCTGCACTAAGCCCCAACAGACCTGACTAAAAATCAAAATGGAGTCACCCTTGCTAAAAGTTTGTCACCAAACCCAAACTAAGCTGTGGTCTGTCCTTCAACAGGCAATAGATAAGAGACAATTTCCCAAACAGACTAGCTAAATCTTTAATAAGGACGATAATGAAGTTTCCTCTACTTTAATCCTGACACAAAAGAAGTAACCTGAAGTAATCTGATGTTAACCTTTCAGTTATTTTTCTATTGTTCCATTTCCCTGTTCACACCTTACAAGGAAAGCAACCTTGGAATGACCAATCTGCATTTTGTTCTTTGATTCTGTGTTCTTCAGCCTTTTCTGTCTAAGTCAACCTCTTCTGCTCAGCCCACTGGAACACTTACTCTATTTTATGGAATGAAGAGTTGTCAATTCTAGAATCACAATAAAGCCAATTGAGATCTTTAAAGTAAGTTTGTTATAATTGTGTCCTTTGACAGTAACATTCTAAAGGAATTGCTTTGTTTTGTTCTTAATTATTTATTTTGTTCTTAATGATTTTGTGGCCTGGGGTAAATCAAAAACCAATATTTGAAATTTTTGTACTTTCTTCACAAGCAATATTTTGTTCACCCTTAGGTTTTTGAAATAGAAAAACAAGTAATTTAAAAAAGGGGGATACATTTTCTATCCAGATGGGCTATTGAAAAACAAAACTATCTTGATATATCGATAGTTATGTGATAGTTCAGAAACCTGTTTTTACTATTATCTGACATCCATCTGTACAGAGAAATGCCAGAATATCCAACTGATAAAAATCTTACCATTTTATATTAAATTTTATTGAGTTCCCTTTACTTCTGGAAGACAAATATGTTTAAAGTCCATGTTCCACAGTTTTTGTTTCTACTGAATAAGTGGTAAATTGCTGCTCAGGCTATATCCCTCAGCCCATGAGAATTCTCTTAACTAAGATGTTTGTATTTTATATAACAAAAAGAAAAATCTCTTTATTGGGCATAATAATGTAGTCTGCCTTTTAAAATTTTAGCCTCATTTAAAAATTATATGGAATTGACTCAAACCGCTTTAAAATTGTCATATTAATTATAAAGAAATACTTCATAGCTAAACACAAATGGAGTTATCTTTAGAAATGGGCGAGATGTTGGGGGTAAAAATGACACTGTGATGGATCTGGTGATTTTTCAGATTCTTTCTTAGTATCCCATTCCAGGAGGGCTGGATGTAGGGAAGCAATCTGCCCTGGTTACTTTTTCATGAGAACTTCCATCAATCAATGAGGAAAATGCTTACAATAATATGAACGGAGAAAAAAAAAAACAACATATTGAGATTGTTGTTTAGTCTCCATGCCTAATCTAGACCAACTTCAAAACATCACTCTAAAGTACTAAATGAGCATCTCCAGAGTTTCTAGAAATTTATTGGGAATTAATGATTAGTAGCTCAAATTCTGTCAATAATCTTTCTGTTTATTTGATGTTTGAATTTAAGATTTGTTTTCAATTTATTTTAAAAAGTATTTTTACTCAGCTGGTTAGAGCGTGGTGCTTTTTGTTTTTGTTTTTGTTTTTGGCAGCTGGCCAGTACCAGAGTGTGGAGCTGATAACACCAAGGTCCAGGGTTCAATCCTTGTACCAGCCAGCAAAAAAAAAAAAAAAAAAGGGTTTTTGTGTGAGAAACTCCAAGACTTTGGTCATTTCCTAACCTACACTTTTGAGTTACACCTCAACATATAGTCATTCAATTTTTTTTGCTAACAGTACCCAGAGGAATTCAATCTGCTTCTCATTTCCCGCAGCACCTGGAATAAGCCCTGATTGATGGACATTTCCCAGCACCAACTCATCCCTCTCAACACCTACACTTTTGAGTTACACCTCAACATATAGTCCTTCAATTTTTTTTGCTAACAGTACCCAGAGGAATTCAATCTGCTTCTCATTTCCTGCAGCACCTGGAATAAGCCCTGATTGATGGACATTTCCCAGCACCAACTCATCCCTCTCAACAGAGTGATTAGTTCAGGAACAAAGATGTGTCTCAAAAAGAGCCAGTGAGACAGAGTGAATCCTAGGGCTTGTGTAGGAATCACAGTCCACTAAAAGCAGGGAGGTCTGAGCTTCCGCGAGACACCATGTGGTCTAAAGCCAAAGCCAACACTTCAGGAAACACAAGAGAAACTGGGACAATGGCGATGCCTCCACTTCTGGACTTGTCGGTGATGTGACCAAATAGACCCATTTTATCATTTAAGTCCCCTTGATTCAGCTTTTCTGTAACTTGAAAATAACTCAAGCTTTCTGAGCCTCATTTTCTCATCAGTAAAGGGATGTGACTACTGCCCACCTATGAGGTGTTTGCGGTGACTGAATCAGATAGCATTTGTGAAGCACGTGGTGTGTGCTGAGCATTTGGCAACCATTTAATCCTTTTTAATTAATTAATTAATTAATTTTTAATTAATTCTTTTCCTCATGTCGTCTTACAAACTTCTGGGTAGCGATGAGTCAGACCAATGCTCAGTCTATTCCGGGAGTTTTCAGTGTAGGAAGTGGTGTAGATAAGGATTGAGGTCATGATTTAAAGGCCACAATTCCCAGTGGCTCTCCTGAGACCTGACTCCACCTACTGCCTCCTCCAGGGGCTGTAGCCATCAGCCACGCAGGTGCATGTCTGCTAGAGAAACACCACGTTCTTCAAGGCAAACAGTAAAACAAGGCTAGACAAACTAGATTTTCCTAAGAAGCACAT